>NW_008692554.1:6866-9195 GCF_000695815.1 Acanthisitta chloris
GACTGTGCTGTGTTTGTGTGTGCCTTCTGGTGTGTTTGTTACAGGCATTGCTGGTGGAATGTGTTGGATTCTGCTGGGAAATCACATCGAGTCTGAGTTTTCAAAGCAGAATAGGATTCTTGGTCTATTTTGACAGCTACAAAAATACACTTAATCACATCTCAGGTTTGCTCAAGCAGGAGATACCAAAAGCCTGGTTACAACTCCCTTTGTGACACTCCTATCCATGTCATTCCAGAGTATGGAGTCTGTGAAAACCTGAGGAAGCTGGAGATCACAGGAGTGTCCTGTCGAGACGTTTATGCCAAACGTAAGTGCTAAAGCTGATACAAACCTCTATCCTTGCTCAGTCCCAATTTCAGGAAACTTTTCTGACCACTGAATGTGCTGCTGTAAGAACTAGTCTGGGAAATCATGGAATGTTCAGGAAATTGGGAGCAGAGCTTAAGTGCTAGAAAACAGAACTAATCCAAGGCCTGGACTACTGTCCATGGGATAGTTGGTGATCTGTCCATGGGCTACTTGGTGGTCTTGAGGCAGCAGTGCAGAGCTTGAGGAGGACTCTTGATTCCACTTTTAACTCAGTGGTGAATACTATCTGTGACAATCTGGAACATGCCAAGGTCTGTGTGACAAATCCTCCTAACTGTGTGTAACCAAGACTGGGCCTGATGGAAACAACTGGAAGTCAAGTCAAACACCTGTGTGGTTGGTGCAGATCCATCAAACTGCTTCATGCTGGATGCAGTGGAGCAGAGTTTGCTGGCATTGACCCTGCTCTGTCTGTTCAGGTATAAACCCCCGGGTGAAGTCAGGGCGTTATATGAAAATCCTTCCCGACTACGAGCACATGGAGTACAGAGATGTTTACACCTGCCGTACGTACCTCCTGCTGCTTGATGCTTCCTGCACTGAGCACACACCACATGCTGCATGCAGTGTGGCTTCAAGCATTTTGGGGGGGACCTTGGGACAGCAGGGAGGGACCATCACTCAGTTCTGACTCATTTACCAGGAGGTTGAGGGAGGTGATTCTGCCCCTCTACTCTGCTCTGGTGAGACTTCACCTGGAGTACTGCACACAGTTCTGGTGTCCCCAACGTAAGAAGGGCATGGAACTGTTGGAGCAAGTCCAGAGGAGGCCACAAAGCTGATAAGAGGATTGGAGCACCTTCCTTATGAGAGAGTTGGGACTCTGGAGAAGAGAAGGTTGTATGGAGACCTCAGAGCAACCTGCCAGGATCTGGAGAGGCTCCAGGGAAGCTGCAGAGGGACTCTTGGTTAGGAACTGCAGTGACAGGACAAAGGGAATAAAACGAAAGAGGGGAAATCTAGATTTAGGTACTAGGAAGAGGTTTTTCCCTGTGAGGGTGGTGAGACACTGGCACAGGTTGCCCAGGGAGGCTGTGGCTGCCCCAGCCCTGGCAGTGTTCAAAGCCAGGTTGGCTAAAGCCTTGAGCAGCCTGTTCTGGTGGGAGGTGTCCCTGCCCAGGGCAGGGGGTTGGGGCTGGATGATCTCTTAAGCTCCATTCCAACCCATTAACATGTTATGAAACTATGAATACTCTGTGTTAATGGAGTGTTCTGGCCCTTCAGGGTGACAGTGAGGTGTGTTAGTCTCCTGTTGAGGTGCTTTGAGCTAGAATATTGTCCTGGCTGGGTCTCAAAGGAGAGTCTCTGCTCACAGAACTCATTCTGCTGTGTGTGAATTGCTCCTTTCTCAGAGAAGAGTATTCAGATACCCGGCTGAGGACTCCCAAAAGCAAGTCTGAATCAGCTTTGAACTGGTAAAAAGCTTTGTCTTGATCCAGAGGAGCTGCAGTAAGATCCACAGCTCTTCCCAGTGAAAAATGCTGAGTGTTCCCATGGTAATTCCTTCTCTGCACAGTGAATCCTTTAAACCCGTCTCTGTCTCCAGGAAACATTCTGCTGGTGTTTCAGAGATTATGATTTGCCTTCCTTAGTCAAGAAGTTGCTGTGGATAAACTGTTCTTTCTCTCCTGATGTTGTGTTGAGGGAAGAATAGTTAAACCCTTGGAGTTTAACACTCACTGTTGAGCAGGAATTGAGGGGGAAGTACTGATTAGTGTCCATCAATTAAGGAAGGCAGTGCTGGCTGATATTTGGAGGGGGTGTGGAGCTGTCTCTAATGCTCTGCAGAGTGTTGCTGACTCCAGTTACTAACTCGCTGGTGCTTGGGAATGTTTTTCACACACATTAATGAGCAGAGTGGATGCTGCAGACTTAGCTGTGCTGAAGAAAGCAGCTGAGCTTGGACCATGCAGAGATTGTGTCTTTACTGGAACTCAGGACAGATAAGAGCAGCAGG
>NW_008692554.1:9212-12399 GCF_000695815.1 Acanthisitta chloris
TGTCCTGCCTGGCAACACCAGCTGTGTTCTGGAGCTGGATGGGAAGGAGAGGCACATCCAAGCTGCAGGATGAGGAATTCCTTTGGAGACTGGGTGTTTGCTCCAAATGTGCCCTTTGTGGTGGCTCTCAATGGCATTTTATGCTGTTCCGTCAGTTAATTCTTGAGCTGCAGCCCCAAACCTCTGACATCTTGTGCCCCTTTTCTCTAGGGACATGTGTTGGGGCAAAACTTGTTGGATGGTTGGACTCGATGATAATAGAGGTCTTTTCCAACCTAAATGATTCTGTGGTTCTAAGTCAATATGGTTTAAGATGCAGTGACCCATTTCCCTGTTTTGCCTCTCCTGTGTATTTAGACTGTTGCCAGGATTTACCATGGAAGTGTTCCCTAATTCCTATTCATGCAGCATTAGCCAGGTGAGCTCAGATCACTCTCCCCAGGGATTTAAACTCACCTGGCTGACACTGAGCTCTTTCCACGAGCACAGTCACTGCTTACATTGTTGCAGCTCATTTTGCTTATAGATCGCTTTGTGCATCCCAGGAGTTCAGGAGAGTTCCAGTGGATCAAGTCTTTCTTGGTCAGGACCTTCAGTTGATTGGAGCTTGGCATTCCCTGCTTTTCCTAGCCCATCCCCAGCTGGATTCACACCACCTTCCCATCTGAAGAGTGTGCAGGACTGCTTGTGGAATGTGGATAATATCCAGGCTGGATGAGTGTTATGCTGAAGCATCCAGTGGATGTGTTTTCCCTCCATTTGGCAGGATATGAGCTCAGAAACTTGGATAGGCAAAAGGCTTCTTCAGGATTGAGCACAGGCAGAGGGAAACCTTGGAGAAAGACTTCAAGTGCTGCTTTCTTTCGAGGAGCAGGAAGGGAAACAACTGTCAGATCCATCCTGTCTCTTGCCAGGAAGAGCCAGAGCTGGAATTCATCAGATTTTCCCTGCAATGAACATAGCTGTTGGCTCACTGGAGCCTGGAGACACCCCAGGCTTGAAAATGGAGCTGTGCTTTTACTTTGAGACTTGTTTGGGCCTTTGGCCAAGTAACAGCATTTCCCCCAGTAACTTCTGGAAGTGAATGGGATTTTTTTGGCCTCCTCCCTCCTATGCAGCCCCAGTTTTCCAGGTGGATGGTGAGGCTGTGTCCATGGCTGAGCCGTGTTTCCTGGATTGCCACGGCTCCTGGTGAACCAGCCAGCAGCTGGAGCCAGCTGTGCTCTCAGGGAACATGCACTGTGCCCTCCACAGGCATGTGATTGGGAGTGGCAGGACTTGCCTTGTCAAGCAAACACTTCTCATCCTGTTGGAAAGTCCATCAGTTGCAGCTACACTCTGAAAGTGCTTCTGGCATGAGCTGAGGTAGGAGGGATATCCTCACCCCTCTTGGATAGCTTAGTTTTCTCTCCTAAAACCAGGACTAAATAAAAAAAGCTGGGTTTTATCAGCTCCAAGCCAGACAGGATAGAAGGCAGGTTGTAGTGGGTGGAGCAGCTTATGCACAGAACCATTTATTAATGTGGAATTACTGAGCTGGGAATATGTTTTGCCCACTTGCCTCAGTGCTGTTTGTGCTGCACTTGGCTCCCTGGGTGAAACCAGGCCATCAGTCTGGGATTGTTTACTGCACAGGAAAAAGGCTCCTCCAGGCCAGTTGGCAGCAGCTCTGGACATCCCTCCCTGCTGTCCTGAACCTCTGTGGAAGTTCTCTGCTTTGGTGGAATGAAACCACTCCTATAGTTCTTGATGTCTGAAGTAGCTAAGGAAACAAAGCTGGTGGAATAGCTGCACTGAAACACAAATCCTGCTTGAAATTGATGCAAACCCCATTATTCAAGCCAGTCCTGGAGGTTAAACTGAGTTATTGTGGCCTTCTGAGTTGGCTATGAACATCACTGGAAGGCAAGTGAAGTATCTTCTTGCCATCTGTAGAGAAATAATTTGCATCCTGCTGTTCCTGCCCAAAATGTCAGACTGGGTGTGATGTCTTCAGGTGAAGGTTACTGGTCATGTCAGGAAATTTTATGGACAAAAGGAATGTCTAACTGTAAGGACTAGAGTCAGGTAAAATCTATAAGCTTTCCTCACAAGAGGAGGTTTAAGATCATTTTGTAATAGCCATTTTCTCCAGCTTGCTGAAAACATTCCTTCTTGTCCTTCATTTAGGTGGGATTGAAGGGACACCTAGCCCTGAGATGAGAAACAGAGAAGCCTCACCTGCTGCAGTAGGCTTTGAAAGGGGGTTTGGAAGCAGCTTTGGGGCACTGCTGAGATGAAGCTGCTTACATAGAAGTTTTAAGGCCATGCCTGACCTGGTCACACCACCAGATCTCCCAAGCTGCCATGGTCCATGCGCTTTGCCCGTGCTCTCAGTGGCTGTTTTAAGGCTGCTTAACTCTGGAGACAAGGGAAATTCCCTCAAATATACGTATTTCCCTCTTCCTTACTGCCTTTCTGCCCTTCATTATTTTCAGTTGCTTTGCAGTCTGAAGCATCAAGTGCATTTTTGGTAACTGGACACGGCAGATACTTTGATTTGGTTTTGGCTTTGGGTGTATCATGTGATTTGCATTAATGGCACCATGTTCCCGAACTTTTCTGGGAATTCCTGGTGATGCAGGTGGTTCTTCCCCTCCACAGGGCCTGGAGCAGAGAATATAAACCAGTGTGAGGTTGTGTGAGGCCTCAGCTCAGCACTGGAGCTAGACAGAACCAGTTTTCCTTAGTAAAAGCAGTTGTGGGTGGTGTTGGTCTGTCCTGTGCACAGTCTGGTAGCAGATTTACTTTCATTCCCTAAAATCCCAATTGCTTAGCTTGATGTGCTCACTTGAGTGTCTCATTGTTCCCTAGTGCTGCATCGGTACCGACATATCCTGGGATTGTGGCAGCCGGACATTGGGCCCTACGGGGGACTGCTGAACGTGGTGGTGAGTGAGTACCTCACCCTGGGGCTGGGGCTGTGAGGACTCAGGAGCCTTGTTTTACACTTTCCAGACCTGGTGGCCATTTCCATACCATTCAGAAGTCTTGAATGATCAGCCCTCAACAAGTGCACTCTCAGTAAATATGCAGAGGACACTAAGTTGGGTGGGAATGTGGATCTGCCTGAAGGTAGGAAAGCTCTACAGAGAGACCTGGACTGACTTAATCAATAGGCTGAGGATAACTGCAGGAGGGTCACTAA
>NW_008692555.1:0-2762 GCF_000695815.1 Acanthisitta chloris
TCCCTTGGAGCAGTCTGGATTCTGCTGTTCCATGGAGAAGTTTCCAACCTTCAGCACTTTCTGCCCACGGTCAGGGCTCCTGATGCTCTGACCCTCTCTGCAAGGACATCCCAGCACAAGGCTCATTTCTTTGGGTGGGAAAAGGGGAATTAATCCCTGGGGAACATGCAGATCCATGTCAGGAATGAGTCATGGTGAAGGGCTGAGTCCCTACCCCATGCAGAGCTGTGTTGTCTCACTCCTCACCATCCCACAGCCATCCAAGGTCCTTGTCCTTAAAGCAAAGCCCCCAAAAAGCTGGAGACATGTTTCATGAACCTCCTTTGATGCAAACACACCCATCAGCAACAGGATTCATGCTATTTTAGGGGTTTTAGTCCTTTTCTCCTCAGAAAATCCTTCCTAGCTTACATTTTTCACTGCTTGTAAAGTGGCCCATTATAACTCTGCAGGCAGGAGGAGATTAATGTCAGGTCCCATTTATGCATCCCTTTGGATCAGAAGAGCTTGGCCAACCCTTTGTAAAGCCCTGTTCTTTGGTGGGGGAGAGTGGGATTAAAAATTTGCTGTTGCAAAAAAAAAAAAATCCCCCATTGTCACTACCTCAGAGAAATTCCCTTTGCCATAAGAACTGATTTATTTTGCTTGGCCAACTGCAAAGCAGCTGAAGTGGGTGAGCCCTGCCAGACTCATTAAACCATTCCCAATGTTGACAGAGGACTTTATATTGTGGTTATAAAGGCAGAAGTTGCAGTATTTGCTGGAAAAGCCTCTTTGCTGAGGACTGGAGGAAGCTCTCCAGCAGTCCCCATGTGCTAGCAATAAGGAGAGGAATTCTCTCGGAAACTGCAGCCTGGAGGATTTGCTTTGGCATCAATTTTGGTTGCCTGGAAGGGTGGGAAGTTCTTGGGGATTGCAGGGGTGCTGAGGGTGGGGGTTTGTCTCTGGCTGGGCTGGGAAAGGGAAGTTTCAGGCTGTTTTGTGGTGCAGTACCAAGGCAATGTGGCTCCAGGATGGATCTCCTGGGTGGGTCTCACAGGGAAGCATCCAGCTCCTCATTTCCCTCTGAGCCAGAGTGACAATGGAATGGAGATGTGGCTGTGCAGTGGGACATCACTTCTGACACAAAGGGTTTGGGGCAAACCCTGCTGGTTCCCCATAGCCTCTGCCACCAGCTCTGCCTTGGCACCAGAGAAGGAGAAGGAGGAGGAGGAAGAGAGGGAACCTTGCAGAAATGCCTGGGGCAGTGAGGGTGTCTCGTGGCTCCCCCAGAGGATTCCCAGCTCTCTCCCCAGGGCCCTCTCCAGCCCAAGGAGGGGCTGGTTCCCCCTGGAGACATCCCCCTGGGAATGACCCCCCTGGGACACAGGAGGGTTAGCAGTGCCCCCACAGCCAGTGCCTGCAGACATGCGACTTGCTGGGGACCTGCCTTTGATTTTCTCTTCAGAGGATTCCTTTTCTCTGCTTGAAAGGGTTGTTATTTTGTGAAGAGGGAGCCAAGAGCAAAGCTTAAACACATACTTACATAGGGAGCCACTCTGTAATGAGCAGAGATCTGAAAAATCAGCTGTAGCCTGGGCACAGAACGTCTCTGTTGGCTTTTCCCCTCTCTTTTTTTCCCCCCTTTTTAATTGCAAATCTCTCCAGTCCTGAACCTTCAAACAATTCTGTTTCTCCTTCCATCTTCTTATGTATTTAAACTGAGTAACTCTTATATTTGGAGAGGAAAATGTGTAACTGGGACTTCAGCATTGTGTGTGGGGTGATGGGCACAGGCAGGGGTAGGAGAGCTGCATCACCCAGGCATCAATATCTCTGTAAATATCAAACTGCAAGAAAAAAAAACACCAAGAAAAAAAGTGTTTCTAACTCCACCATCAGCCCTTTCCCCAATATACAGTGGATTTCTTGATTACAGCCTCCCTACAATCCCTCTAGGGGAATTTCTTATGCTTGAATCCTGTGTTTGAATTCCATGTAATAACATTTCAGAAAAGGCTCCAATTGAAAAATTGGGGAGGGGAAAAAAAAAGTGAAAGAAAAATCATCTACACAAATTGTTCTCCCGAGCTATTTTCCAAATGGCTTTGCTGCTGCTGCTGCTGCTGCTGCTTCTGCTGCTTGGGATGTGATTTCCTTGGCTGACATTAGGTGCACTTACTGCTCACTTGAAAGCCAAGAGAAGAATTGCAGTTGTTAACAGTCATCTCCACAAATATATTTCAGATTATTCCAAATGACTCCAGTGACAGAGAAATCTGAGGATATTACCTTTAATATCAGAGCTGCAGGAACAGCAGAGACCTATTTCCATTGTCTACTCCCAACTGCAAAGATGAGAAAAATACATATTGAGCCCACCTATATTAAAATTGCTTCCCTCCTACCCCTGTGTTTGTATCTCCCACCCACAGATGTGTGTGTGTCTCATTTATTAGCTCATGGCAACTTGCTGCTGGGGGAAATTTGCCACCCAGATTGGGAACTCACTCCCAGTTCATGTCCAGTTTGAGGAGTGAACAGAGATGGGCATTGCTGGTGTTCACTGAGGGGAGACCTTATGGCAATGTGCAGCTTCCTCCCAAGGGGCAGTGCAGGGGCAGCATCAACCTCTGCTCTCTGGGACAGTGACAGGACACAGGGAATGGCTGGAGCTGTGTCAGGGGAGAGTTGGGTTGGCTATCAGGGAAAAGTTCTTCCCCCAGAGGTGTTTGGGCACTGAACAGGGTTAGGTTGGATATCAGGACAAGGTTCTTCCCCCA
>NW_008692555.1:2780-7541 GCF_000695815.1 Acanthisitta chloris
TGGCTATCAGGGAAAAGTTCTTCCCCCAGAGGTGTTTGGGCACTGAACAGCTCCCAGGGCAGTGTCACAGCCCCAAACCTGACAGAGCTCAGGGAGTGTTTGCCCAATGCTCTCAGGCTCAGGGAGCAGTGTTGGAGTGTCCTGGGCAGGAATTGGACTGATGATCCTTGTGGGTCTCTTCCAGCTCGGGGGATTCTATCATCTCTGATGCAGCAAAGAGACACAGACACCTCAACAAGCAGTGGCATCACCTCTCTACCCTTGAGGGTAGAGCCAGATGAGAGTACCCAGTTGCTGGGACTGGGGAGAGAGGCTGTTCCTGCTCTGGGCAGACCTGCCCTTCCCTCCCCCTCTCCCTTGCCATCAGCAGTTCCCTGGAGCCCTTCTCTTAGTCCCCAAATGGGGCTGGACCAGCTGCTGCAGCACTCTAAACACTTGGCTCAGGATAATGCCATGCTCAACTCAACATCTGATGCACATCTATCAGTCTCTATTTTGACTCATCTGTGGCTCAATTTTTAGACTAATTATGGTTTGATGGGGATTTTTTTTTGTCATTAACCAAGGGCCAACCATCACTCTTCATATCCATCCTTTGTTACCTCCCTTGTCACGAGCCACAGCAATGAGCCACACACCAAAAATGATGGGAACAGGATAGTGAGGGGCTGGGGGTGTCCAGGGAAGGGAATGGAGCTGGGGAAGAGGCTGGAGCACAAGGAGAGGCTGAGGGAGCTGTGGGGGATCTACCAGGAGCAAAGGAGGCTCAGAGGAACCTTCTCCCACTCTACAACCAGCTGTAGACTAGTCTCCAGACAGACTAGTCCCCCAAAACATTAATGAACATTAATGAAGCTCAATATTATGTGCCCATCATGACATGACTCCGTGGCATATTAAGCCATCTTCTCCTTAATCTTCTGGAAGAAAATGTCATAGGCATTTAGGACAGAAGACTCTGAAGGAATGTAATGTTTTAATTTGAAAAAGCAAAAATCCAGAGGCCAGGGAGAGGGAAAAAATCATGAGTATTACATGCCTAATAACTCATTATCGAAGCATTGTGGAGTCATTATGTTAAATAAGTGCATTTCATTCCAGTGGCTGGGCTGGAAAGGAGGATGTGTTTCATGTCAAAGAGATTTGCATCCTTATTTATTCATGAGTTTTAAAAGGATCATTATTTTTGATGGACAGCTCCTGTCAAAAGATTTATGTATGGGAGCTTGTGTTTGCCCATCATAATGATTAATCAATAAACAGTTCAAATCAGTGCTTAAAATTCAGTGTTACCAGGATACACATTCACCTCTAATTAGAAACAGGTTTTTGTTGGGGAAAGCAGATCAAATTCCTTCTAATTGCACAGAAACTAAGGCAGGAGGTGATCACCCACTGGTGGCTACAGCAGTGGCTTTTGCCCCCCCAAACCTGTGGCCATGGGGGTGGTCAAGGATGCTGCACAGCCAGGAGCATCCAGATGTGTGTCCAGCCACATGTGCTGCTGCTCTGGGAGTGATGCTGAGCATCTGGATGGTGAAACTCTTTTAAAAGTATCAGTACCTAGAGAAGAATCTGCTTCCTTTGCATTTCTATTGTATTGGATGAGAGAGGCTGGAGGAGAGAAGCTCCAGGGAGAGCTCAGAGCTCCTTCCAGTGCCTAAAGGGGCTCCAAGAGAGATGCAGAGGAAACTGGGACAAGAGATGGAGGGACTGGACACAGAGAATGGCTTCACATGACAGAGGACAGGGTTAGATTGGATATTGGGAAGGAATTGTTCCCTGTGAGGTGCTGAGGCTCTGGCACAGGTTGCCCAGAGCAGCTGTGGCTGCTCCATCCCTGGGAGTGTTCCAGGCCAGGCTGGATGGGCTTGGAGCAGCCTGGGCTGGTGGGAGGTGTCCCTGCCCATGGTAGGGTTGGAATGAGATGAGCTTTAAGGTCCTTTCCAACCCAAATCATGCCAAGATGATCCAATGTGCTGTTGCCTTTGCAAACCATGATGAAGGCTGAATTCTTTTCACCTCCCTGCATGGAGTTAAGTGATAACAGGACAGTGCAGAAATGACAAAACCTCCTTCACCCTTGGAGAAGGAGCTGTTTATAACATTGCTTTCCCAGCCTGAGAACTGTATAGCCAAAGCCTTTGTTCAGTCCCTTAGCCAACCCATGGATTAGTCCATGGAGGTGATTTCTTTTTTCCCCAAACCTCAAATCCAACACAGAACAGCAATAACTCTTATTATTACCATCCATATTCAGGCTCATAAGCCCCTGGGCAAAGCAGTTGGGTGGAACTGGCCACAGGGATTTGGAACACATCCTTTTCCACGTGCCAAATGCTTCTCCTTCCGGAGGGTTGGCAAAGGACATGGAGATGGCATGGAAATTCTTGTAAGCAATAGCAGCAATAATTACCAGCTGGTAATTAGTGCCAGCCCTGATGAGACACGTGGCCATTTCCCTCATTATCCTGCCCATGAAGGGAGAAGTTTGACACCACAGAGCCAATGACCAGAAGAAGTGTGTCACTGTCTCTTAGCTTTTCGTTTGTGTCCTGGAGGTTTTGCTCTTGGGGATGTGTTAATCCATGGGGCTGGGACAAGATGAAGTGGGGGAAGCCCTCAGGGAGGCAAACCTGGGCTGGAATACACCCAGCTCATCCCTGGCTGGGCAGGACAGGCAGGGCAGGGCCTGCCAAATGCACAGAGAAACACCAACCCCATTTCTCCTGGGCATCCATGAACTATTCCACAGGGCAACATTTGCTTCTCCTGCTCCCTCCAGCACATCCCAGTGCCTGACTGCATCTCTATTCACTGCACAATTACCAGGTGAACTCTTCAATCAAACTAACACCCCTCAAAAACTCCTTTTCCAGCCTCAAATCATATATTTTATTGATTTTTTTTCAGTGCCACAAATAGACCCAACTCAAGCAGATGAATTTGGGCTCCTCTTTGCTCATGTGCTACAGCTTTGGAGCAGCAAGGACAAAGCAGAGTTGGTTCAGGCAGCTCCAGCCTCAAACCCCATGGTGGGGAAAATGCCCTCAAAGCCATTCTCAAGCACAGATACACACAAAGAACAGTATTTCCCAGTGTAACTCCTCTCTGGCTGCCCCTACCCTATACAGGAGGGAGAAGCAGGAGGGAAGGTGACTGCCCAGAGGTTCTGTAATAGGTTTGGAATTTGAATGTTAAATATTTCAGCCTAATTTGATTTTTAATGAATTTACAACCTGAATAGGTGCCTTTTTTTTTGCTAGTAATAACTTGTATTTTATGTGCTGCCATGAGGCTTTTTGAATGTACCAGGGTGAGAGCTGGAGGTATTGTGCTGGCAGGGAAAACCAGCCAGAAGTCACCAAAGTCTCATCTATTTGAAATGGATACTAAACTCTGATCATGAAAGTCTGCTTGGGAGAAATATGTAAAAATCCTGCAATTCAGGCCAAATTAGCTGACTTGAATATTTGATGCCCTAACAACTGTACAGCAAGAGAGAATGGCTCAAAGGCAGAAAGAGAATTGACCTGAAATGCTCATTAAAATCACAATAAAATGAGGCTTTAAGGAAAGATGTTCTTTTCTCCTCAGCATGAGAGTGGAAATTCCAAATCTTTTCACATCCTCCCCTTGCTCCACTTCAAATCCCTTTGCCAGTGCTTTAAAGAGCCATTGAGGCTGTGTTAACCCTGTGGGTTCCCATCAGCAAGCTCTGGAATGGTGATTTTTTTTTTTCAGCACATCCATTTTTAGCACTGGGGATAAGGAAGGTGGAAAGGAGCTCTTTCCATCCTTGGGTTTGGGTCCCTAGTACTTCCCCAGCACAGATCTTTGTCTGTGTGGAGTCACTGGTGTCACTGAGCATCCTCAGGGGCATTTTTAGCACTAGGGATGAAATTCTTGGCAGGTGGGAAGTAACATCCCTGGGTTTGGGGCCTGCAGAGGTCATAGTGGGGTGAAGGAATCCAGTGTTGTCCTGCTTTGTCCTTCCCCAGCACAGGTCATCATCCCTGTGGTGTCACTGAGCATCCTCAGGTGCACCAGGAATGATTTCCCAGCGATATCAAGTGTTGTCCCAGTCTGCAGCTATTAAAACCTGGCTCTGAGCCCATGCTATAATACACTGGGATTAAAGGAAGCACATTTGTCCTGCTGGTAATATCAACATTTTATGAATGAGCAGGTTCTGCTATCAGCTAATTAGGAGCAGGTTTATTGCAGCATCTGTCACCTGGAGTTAAGCAATTTTTCCTGGGGGCTCCTGGTGGGGAGGGAGCTGTCAAAAGCTGCCGGTGGGGAAGGTGCAGGAGGCAGGAGAACGACTGTGCCTCGGTGCTGCCGGGGGAAATCCTCACTGGAAAAGCAGGAGAGAGCGTGCTGGAAAATACACAAGCAATTAGAGGCATTGTGGTAGCCTAATTGCCTTGTTTGCCAATAATTTGGGAGAGATAACCATGGCAACGGTGGGATCACACACTTGAGTGTTGTGGCTGGAGCATGTGGGATTCCTTTTCCCCATGGATGCAGGCAGTGCACATCCTTTCTGCCTGAAGGACATCTGGGTTTAAAGCACTGCTACAAGGCAGCACCAGCAGCATCATCCTCCAGCAGCACCAGCAGCCTCTGCCAGCCTGGGCTCCCCTTTGGAGCACCAGCAGCACCAGCAGCAGTCAGGGAAATATGGGAAGGAGAGGGATATTTCTTCCCTGGAATCTCAGTCTTTGATTTCCCCACCATAATCTTCCAGAGGTCATA
>NW_008692555.1:7562-19665 GCF_000695815.1 Acanthisitta chloris
AAGGAGCATTTGTAATGATCATAGAATAGAATCACAGCACGATTTAGGTTGGAAAAGCTCTCCAAGACCATCAAATCCAACTGTTCTCCAGCACTGCCAAGGTCACCACTAACCATGTCACAAGTGCCACATTCACATGGATGTTATAACCTTCCAGGGATGTGACTCCACCACTGCCCTGGGCAGCTGTGCCAGGGATGGACAAACCTCTCCATGAAGGAATTGTCCCTAATATCCAATCTAAACCTCCCCTGGTACAGCTTGAGGCTGTTTCCTCTTGTTCTGTCACTTATTACCTGGGAGAAGAGGCTGATCCTCACCTGGTTACACCCTCCTTTCATTCCCCTGGGATGTGCAGCTCTGTTATCCCTCACTCCCAGTGCTCCTGGGTACCTGTCCCTGTCCTCCTTCCCTACTGTGGAATTGTTGCCTGCCACATTCCTTGCCTCCACCTCCCTGCCCTCCCTCCTCTGGATTTTGCTCTTGACATTTACAGTCAGGACTAATATATTTTATATGTTTTCCTGCCAGTTGTTATGTTTCCCTTTCCTGCAGAGTGGGATTTGATAGCTGGGCCTGGTGCAGCATAGATTTCACCTGCTTTGCAAATCCCTGAAGGTTTTCTCCTCTGCAGGGACATTTCACCACCAGGAGTGTGTTAAACATGAGGAATTATCTCCATGTGCATGGCATTGCTTTAGCACCTTTATCCCTGACACATGGTTGGTTTTCCTCATGATATGTAAGGAAGGCTTAGAAATTTATAGACTGTGAAGGGGTTGGAATGGAGCTTAGAGCTCATCCAGCCCCAACCCCTGCCCTGGGCAGGGACACCTCCCACCAGAGCAGGTTGCTCAAGGCTCATCCAACCTGGCTGTGAACACTGCCAGGGTTGGGGCAGCCACAGCCTCTCTGGGCCCCCCGGGCCCGACTCATCACATTCATAAGGAAGAATTTCCTCCTAATATCTAACCTAAATTTCCCTCTTTCAATTTCTCCCCATTGCCCCTTGTCCTGTCACTGCAGTTCCTAACTTGCAGGTATCTCCTTAAAATAAACCAGCTCCAAATGGCACCACAAAGTTTTCCATCTTTTGTCCAACCCCTAATCTTTAAAACCAAACAAGGCTTAAAATGCCAGTATTGATTTTGGTGCTGGCTGATGGAAGGGCCAGGGTAGGGTTTTGGAAATGGGATGTGCATTTCATTTCATTTAATTTCATTTCCTCTGTGCTAGGACAGCACTTTGCCATCAGCATTTCTTTTATTTGCACATCTGGAAGCAGGCAAAGAGCACAGCTGGGAGGAGCTGCTGGCCATTCCTGATGCTTTGCTTTCCTCTGGAGAGCTCAGAAAACTCCCCTCACTAAGGAGTAATTAAGCAGGAGAGTTAATAAAGTCATAGTCAAGATGAAATGAGAATTGTGATCCCCACAGCCCTGAGCATATGGGAAAGATTTGGGAATCTAGTGTGTTTTCAACAGTTTAGCCATTTGGAGAAAGGCATATGGAGAAAATAAAGCTGTGGCAGGTACAGGTGGGAGCAGAGACTCCCTGGGGCTGAGGGACCTTCCAAGCCTGACTTTCCCAGGGCTCAGCATCATCTGAGCTCGAGCTGCTCCTCAAAGTGCAATAGCAAAGCAAAGTCTGGCTAAAAAAACCCCAAAATATAGGTACAAAGACCCACCTGAATGCAGCCACCTGTAGAAATTCATCCAGATGCTGAGGGAGGTGGAGGGAGCTGAGCAACACATTCACTTTCCAGACTTAGTTGTGGTTCTGTGATACAGCTCATCTTGTTAGACGAGGCACAAAGCACATGGAGATGTTTCTTAGCCATTAATAAAAGTGAAATGGCTCTAATAACTGAGGTTTTCCCCATGCTCAGCCTCACTAGCAGATCAGGACTGAGCTCAGCATCTCAGCTAAGCAAATCCCAGATATGAAGAAGGCAAAATCTCATTTCATCTCTCTTAGCCTCAGGTCACAGAGACTTTGTGACCCATCTGCATATTAAAATCTAGTTAAGTGTGGCCTGAGACTGAACTGACATCATTAATGCAGTGCATATGTTGGTATTTCTGCTGCAGGTACCAGGGCAGGGTTAAGTGTGGTAATGACATCTCTCCCACCCGAGGGTGATGTGTAGCCTGGGAGATGCTGAGCAGGTTTGCAGAGTCTCCTGGAGTAGGGTGTGGGGTTTGTGGCCATTCCCAGTCAGGAAAGAAAGGTTTACATGCTCTTAATATCATGAAATCCACATGTTTTAGCATCCAGTTCCCAGCAGGGTATGTGTCCTGCACAGTGGGTTCATCCCACTTTAGGATGCCACACAGGGATGACAGGATTTTCCTCCCCCAGGAGCATTGGGCAGCTCCAGGATCTTCAAACCACACACTCCCAGAGTGATAAATCTGGGAAATACTGATAAATAAATCAATCCTTGTTTAGACAGGGAAGTTTTCCTCAGGGCAGCTCCCCTGTGAGCACAGAAATACCTGCAGGAACAAAGCCCCAGGCAGCCAGCTAGGATTTAATTCACTTGGAAAATAACCCCACATTAAACTCACACAACAGCAGGGCAAATAAAAGACAAGGAAAAGCTAAAATACAGCTCTATAAACCAATACCTATAAAAGAGAAGTGCTGGGAATGGGGTTTTTGCATGGGTTGGGAAATGGACTTCGGAGGAGATGAGAAGCAACATCCTCATCCTCCTGCCCTGCCAGGGTCAGCCAAAACCTTGGTGTGAACCCAGCTCCACATGGCCAGGTGGGCTCTGAGGGCTGTCACAGGGGTTGGTAACCTGATCTGTAAGAATTTGGGAAGCAGAGACTCCCACCAGCAAACAGCTCACACTTGGTCCATGCTGCTCTTGCATTCTCCCTCTGCTTTCATCTGCACAGCACTATGGGCTGAGCAGCAAGAGGGACATTCCTGGATTTCCAATGAAGCACTGAATCATTAGGGACTTAAAGCAGGATTAAGCAACACAGCTAATTAATTGTAACAGCTGAGTTCAGTGCTGAACTGGGCAGACTGCATTAGATTAATTCCCAGTGCTGATATCCTGCAGGCATCGCTCTCGTGGACACAGAGGGATGCAAAAGCCTCTCCAGGTGGCTGAATGCAGTTTAAATAACCCAGTGTGGACAAGGCAGGTAGGGAGAGGGACAGGGACTGCCTGGAAGCATCAGTGGTGGCCAGAGAGGGGGAATCATTGAGCCAGGCAGATGTGATGGAAATGGAGATGGATGTGGTAGGTACACAGCAGTGACTTGTAGGACATTGTGATGTGCTCAGGTGGTTATATAGAATCATGGAATGGTTTGAGTGGGAAGGGAACTAGGAGTTCATCTTGTTCCAACCCTGCCATGGGCAGGGACACCTCCCACCAGCCCAGGGTGCTCCAACCCCATCCAACCTGGCCTGGAACACTCCCAGGGATGGAGCAGCCACAGCTGCTCTGGGCAACCTGTGCCAGTGTCTCAGCATCCTCACAGCCAGGGATCCCTTCCTGTGGTCAGAGGGGGAAAAGCTGTGCTCAGGGTGTGATTCACCTTCTGGAGCCCCAGGAAGGGTGATGTGCACCTGCTCATTGGGGTTGGAAGTCAGAGCTCCCCAGTGAGAGGACTTTGCTGCTCCCCTGATGCTGCTCAGTGCCACATGGTGCTTCCCACATTTCCAAGGCTTTGGCATCTTGGCTGCTTTTCATTAAAAAGCTATCCCACTTCAGAAATGAACATTTTATGATGAGTGAATACAAGCTGAAAGGAAACCTGGCTTTTAACTACCTTGTGTTTTCAGTCATGTTTTATTTGAACCATTCCTGGCATTCTTTCCTGTGTTTTCCTGCTCTAAACATCGATTTTCATAGGATTTTGGGGAGACATTTGGAGTATCTTTACTCTAAGCATGACTTGCCTCCAACTTGAGATGAGGTACAGCACAAGGATGGGCTGAGAACATGAGTTTTCACTTATCCTTGCCTCAAAACTATACCCAGGAAGGGTAAAGCTCCAATGGGTTTATTGCAAATCAAATATATCCTTAGAGGAAGTTATTACTTAGGAACACTGAGGAAAATAAACTTTGATCATAAGGCAGCAAAAGGATGCTCAGGTGTAATTGAATGTGGCTGCAATAAATCAGGGTAGATAACAGTTTGCAGTGGGAATTCCTTTTCAGAAGTGCTAATGAAGCCCCAGAAAGTGTCTGGTGGGGCAGAATGAAGTTTTTGGAAGGGTATTTTGAGGGTAGAAGTAGTGTGGGATGGGAAAGAAAGAGTAGAAAAACAAGCACTTGAGGAAAGGCAGCACAAAGAGGCCTCACACATGGCCTATTCACCTCTCTGGTTTTATGGGGTTTATTCCATTTTCTGGCACATGTGTTGCTTTTGGGGAGGAACATATGGGATGCCTCACCTCTCAACAGCTGGAAAAGAATGACAGGGTCAGAGCTGGTGCCACCTTAGAGCCAAACAAACCTCCAGCCACCAACTCATTTCATCCTGTTTTGCATTCCAAAACAACCTCAAAACAATCCCAAAGCCTGGATGGGGTTTGAGCCTTCTGTTAGCTAAATCCTGCTGGACTGAGCATGGTGTTAAGTGAGGCTTCAGCAGCCACTGCTGCAAAACATCCACTTTTCCTCACTGGATTGGGAAACTTCCTTGTGGTTCAGTGTTTGGCATCAGAGGAAATACAGAGCTTGGAGAACAACAGAAATCATTTGGGTTGGAAAAGCTCTTTAAGATCATTGAGTCCAACCATATCCTCAACACTGCCAAGGTCACCACTGTCCACATCCCCAAGTGCCACATCCACGTGGATGTTAAATCTCTCTACGTCACCACTGTCCACGTCCCCAAGTGCCACATCCATGTGGATGTTAAATCTCTCTAGGGATGGTGATTCCACCACTGCTCTGGGCAGCTGTGCCAGGGATGGACAACCCTTTCCATGGAGAAATTGTCCCTAATATACAACAGGGAGGGAGGAAGGAAGGAAGGAGAACACAGAGGCACAGAGCTGCTTTCTGGAGGAAGGAAACACATCCCAACCATCCCTACCCATGCAGGCTGGAGCTGTGGGATGCTCTGATGCTGTGGGAGCAGGGAAGTGTGTCCCCTGCCAGGACTGTCCCCTGCCCAAGGCAATGCTGCTGCTGCTCAGCAACTTTGGCAATGCTTTACAATGTTGTGATTTGCTTTTGGAGCTCTGCACTAAACCCAGATTGAAGGCCATGCCTGGTGCCAGGGTGAGGGAAAGGGTCTGGGATTAACTGCTATAAATCTGTGCACCCTGTGAGCAAATCTGCTTTGGAGAGACCTTTATTTTGCACTGCTGCTAAGCTGGGCTGGTGTGTTAAATCCTGTTTGGAGAGCAGCTCCAGGCAGGGAGAGCTGAGCAGCTGCAGGTCACCTGTGGGAATTGCTCCTGTCTAAGGAAGGCTGAGGAAAACCATTGCCAAACCTCAGGGTTTGATGCTGGGGATGCACAGAGAGGCCATGGTGCAGCACAGCCAACATTCCCAGCACCGTTCCATGTGCAAACCACCCCAGGTCTTGCCTGAATTCCTGGCTGGATGCAAAGCCCTGGGGCTGCTGGTGGAGCTTCCATGGTCCTCAACAGGTCATCACCAGCACTAATAGCCCATGGCCTAATTAACCTCTGTCATCTGTTTTTGTAAACTCTATGGAAAGAGGTGTGGAGATGGGGCAGGAATAGGGAGAGCAGGAACAGGGAGAGCAGTCAGAGCAGGAATAGGGAGACAGGGCAGGAGTAGGGAGATTCAGGGCAGGAATAGGGAGAGCAAGAATAGGAGACAGAGCAGTAAGGAAGCTGCAGGGCCAGTGACCCCATGCTGAGCCTCCCAGGGTGGCCAAATGCCACTGGATGTGTTATAGACCTGAGATGTGTGTGCCATAAATAAATACAAGAATAAATATTGTCACAGCCTGTGTTCAGGGAAAATAAACAGCAGTGTTCTTCCAGCTGAGAGCAAACATTATCAGTTGAATGTTAATAATTTACCTCCAGTTCCTGCCAGCTCCCCCAGGGATTTATTTCCACTCTGGTACATTCCCACTGGCAGGGCCTGGGCAGGTGAGCCCATTACAGGCACCAGCTTCACTCATACCAACCTGAGAACAATCCCTTAAAGACAATGTCATGTTCTTCCATGTGCAGGGCTCCAGGATGTTTGCTGGAGTGAGCTATTTTAGCCCTCCTTGGTGTGAATGCTGTCATTTCCTTCCCTGTTGGCTGTTGTTTGCCAAACCATCCAGGTGTGCTGAGACCCCTCAAACCCACCCTGTGGCAGCTGCCAGGGCTGAGACCCTGAGACATGCTTGGACACCTGATTTCTCATGCTGGGGAGAAAAAGCAGGACATCCTCACTTGGCAAAGTGCAGCCACAACCCTTGTGCATAGCCCTGAGCTCCTTCCCACCTGGATGCACATGGTGGTTGCACCAGAGCTGTGCTCTGCAGCAGAACCAGCTCATTAGGGAACTTTATAGTGTCACAGAATCCCAGAATGGTTTGGGTTGGAAGGGAACTTAGAGCTCATCCAGCCCCAACCCCTGCCCTGGGCAGGGACACCTCCCACCAGAGCAGGTTGCTCAAGGCTCATCCAACCTGGCTGTGAACACTGCCAGGGTTGGGGCAGCCACAGCCTCCCTGGGCAACCTGGGACAGTGTCTCACCACCCTCACAGCAAAAACTTCTTTCTGATAACTAACTTAAATTTCCTTCTTTCAATTTCTCCCCATTGCCCCTTGTCCTGTCCCTGCAGCTCCTACCACAGATCTCTCTGCAGCTTCCCTGGAGCCCCTGCGGCTCCTGGAAGGTGCTCTGAGGTCTCCACACAACCTTCTCTTCTCCAGGCTCAACAGCCCCAACTCCCTCAGCCTGTCCTCACAGGGAGATGCTCCAGTGCTCTTAGCAACTTTGTGGCCTCCTCTGGACTTGCTCCAACAGTTCCATGTCCTTCTGATGCTGAGGACACCAGAACTGTGTGCAGGATTCCAGGTGGGTCTCACAGAGCAGAGCAGAGGGGCAGAATCCCCTCCCTTGCCCTGCTGCCCACACTGCTGTGGCTCAGCCCAGGCCTGGGTTGGTTTCTGGGCTGAGCTCACACTGCAGCTCATGGGGAGCTTCTCATCCACCATCACCCCCAAGTCTCTCCTCATTGCTGCTCCCAATTCCTTCCCCACCCAACCTGTAGGTGTGAACATGCCCCAGACAGAGCTTGCCCAGGGCACGAGGAGAGGAGCTGAGCCCCAACACTGCTGTGCCACACAACCCAACCATGCCACACTTTCCGCCCTGAAACCAAAAGAGAAGCTCTCAGATAAGAACCCAAATGTTTTCCTTCCCCCAGCTTGGAGCAAAGAGCTGTTTTATAAATCATTTCAGATAAACAGAGACAATCAAATCTCTGTTTTCAGTTCAGGCTGGAGATACTGTGCAGGCACTGAGAGCTTGGGATTGCTTCACTCTGCACCAATAAATCTGCCATTTGCAATACAGAAGCTGCCAAGAAAATCCCCTTAGGCCTGGGCTGGTTTCAGCAGAGGATATGTGAACGAGGCTGGATAAATATTGCACTTCTAGGCCAGTTCCCTCTCACAGCTTTTGCAGACCCAAGCAAGTTTCCTCCAGGCACTGTGCACATCAGATACGAGAGGTGGTTGGGGTTTGCTCATGCAACATGAATTTCTGACAGGTTTTTTTTTTCTCATTTATTGCTTTTAGACACTGGTGGGAGAAAAGGAGCAGAGGATGGAGCCACAGCCCTTCTGGCCCTAGTCCTGCTCAGCCTCTGTGCAGCTTTGGGACCAGGGGATGCTCTTGAGGGCATCCCAAAGTGCTTCAGGGACACGTGGAGACAGGGAACAGTGATCTTGGAAGACTCCAGCAATATGCTGATGCTTCAGAGGAGCAAAGCCTCTTTCTTCTCAGGGTAAACTATTTCTAGCCAAATCAGAGCCCTGGAGCTGAGTCAAAACCTATGGCTTGTGCCCTATGGGTGAAGTGAATGGGCAAGTTTTATTAAAACACTAGGAATTAAGGATATTCTAGAACATCTCATGTATTTTTTCACCCTCTCTTATGCATAAGGGTTGGATCAAAACACATTGGTGTTGGGCTCTCCTGCCTTGGCCCCTGATGCTGAGCAATGTCATCACATCTGTGGCATTGGAAAAGATATTTTTTGCTTGCTTAGAATAGTTGATATCTATTTTACATGAACATATCACAGTGTTATTTAGGGTTTTTTCTTTGGGAAGCTGGAAAAATCTTGGATTTCCCCTTCACAGCAAGATTTGTTTCTTTGTGGGGAACATTGTGATCTGGGTATACATCAACCCCACCTAACTACAAATATGTCAAGACACATATGCAAAGGTCCATGGGCCAATGGAAGTCAAGGAGCCACACAAATTGTTCTTGTCTTAGACAGAGAATTGGCAATTTAGAGCAAATTTATAGCAATTAAACAATGAAATTGCCAATTTATATCTATTTGTATCTTTTAAAGGAGGCAGCATTGGTGTTGCCCAGTTCCCCTCACTGTGCTCCCCTCAGGAGTCCAGTTTTGTCCCATTTATGGACCATTGACACTCAGGATTGAAGGATTTAGTCCCTTCAGTTTCTAGTCTAGTAACACATCTTATGGCTCAGGTAAAGACATATTTTCTAGGTTTCAGGAGAAATTTTGAGGGCAAATCCTACTGTGTAGGATGTGACCAAAGGAAACAGCTATTTGCAAGATTTCTGATGGCAAAGTTTGTCCCTCTGCAAAAGGCAGAGTTGGGCTGTAAGAGCTCTCTGTACAGGTGCTGAGCTCCTGTGTGGATAACCTTACCTTGGGAATGGGATGTGGGGCCTGGAGGCAGCATCAGACACATGTGGCATGGGGATGATGCCAGGAGCAGCTCCAGGAGAGCCTCAGCTGAGAGTCTGGTGGCCCATGGGGTCTGAAACCCCTGAGGTGTTTGAAGGTGGTGATATGAGCAAACAACATCTGTCCATCACTTCCCTGTCCATCCATCCCTGCCCTGTCCATCCATCCCTGCCCTGTCCATCCATCCCTCCCTGCCCTGTCCATCCACCCCTGCCCTCTCCCATCCATCCCTGCCCTGTCCATCCATCCCTGCCCTGTCCATCCATCCCTGCCCTGTCCATCCATCCCTGCCCTGTCCATCCATCCCTGCCCTGTCCATCCATCCCTGCCCTGTCCATCCATCCCTGCCCTGTCCATCCATCCCTGCCCTGTCCATCCATCACTTCCCTGTCCATCCATCCCTGCCCTGTCCATCCATCACTTCCCTGTCCATCCATCCCTGCCCTGTCCATCCATCACTTCCCTGTCCATCCATCCCTGCCCTGTCCATCCATCCTTGCCCTGTCCTTCCATCCCTGCCTTGTCTATCCATCCCAGGGATAGGACCAGCCTGGCCAGGATGATCCCAAAAGCCCTCTGAGCACATTGATGCTCCATATCTGGGCCTGAAGTGTGGTTGTTCTCTTTGGCTGCAGTAGTGGAACATCCTCCTTTACATCCATGGAGAAACCAGCAGGAAACCTGGCCCCAGCAGCTTCCTGGCTGATGTGAGTGGGCTGATGTGCTGGGAGCACTGCTTGCTCCCACAGCTCTGCCTCACTGGTGGGTTTGCTGTTTTTCATGGGAACAAAACAACAAGGTTTTTCCTTTTGGTGCAGGGAAGTGAGCCATTCTTGTGCAGCCACCTGGGGAAAACCTCTCTGGGCAGACACCTGCCCTGGGAAACTGCCCCAAAGCAGCTGAACTGGGGCTCCCCAGGACCTCCTGGGGGCTCCTGGGGCTTCTCACTGCCTGATTTTGTGCAGAATTGGGGCTATAAAGCATGGGGTTTGCTGAGCAGCCCTGGAGGAAAGTAAACCTAGGCAGAAAACAGAGAAGAAGAGGCTAAAGTGAGCCAAAATGTTCTCCTTCATGTCTCAACCTCCATCACAGCCCATATAGAGGCAAAGATTGCAGGATGAAGCTCAGAGTGGTGTCATTCCCTGTGTCTTTCAGGGCTTTGCCACCTTCCTCACCTTTGCTCACCTCCACCTCCTGGTCCTTATTTACACGTGGAGGAAGAGAAAGTGAATGTGCAGCTTCATGTCCAATTGCTTGGGGAGGAAGAGATCCATGGCAAAGACATCTGGGCAGAAATCCTTTGGGCTCTGCAAGTGGGAACTCAGCAAAGTCAGACCTGGGAAAATCCCAGTCTATGCTCAGTTCTTCTGCAGTATGTGCTGATAGACCCATGTCAATGTGTAATCCATCCTTCTTGGGGATGATGCCAGGAGCAGCTCCAGGAGAGCCTCAGCTGAGAGTTTGGTGGCCCATGGGCTTGAAACCCCTGAGGTGTTTGAAGGTGGTGATATGAGCAATGTCTGTCCATCCCTGTCCTGTCCATCCATCCCTGTCCTGTCCATCCTGACCATCTTCTCTCCCCCAGATAATGGAAGAGAGCTGGACAGCACTGTTAGGAGACACATTTGTCTTGAAACAAACCTGATTGCTGCTGCAATCAACAGAAAAGATTCACCCTACAAGATCCTCTTTGACTTGTTCTTGCAGATTATATCCCTGACCCTGTCTGAAACCTCTGCCCCAAAGCATCACTGAGCTTGGGCTGTCCTCTGCTCTAGTCTCCTGGAACAGTTTGAGTTGGAAAGGACCTGAAAGCTCATCTAATTCCACTCCATACCATGGGCCTGGACACCTTCCACTAGCCCAGGGTGCTCAAGGACCAGGTCCTTGCATGATGTGGGGGCAAACACAGCTCTGCTCATGTTAATTGGGTTCATGAACCCAATGAACCATGTCATGGGTTCAGCAATGCCCAGATTTATAAACCAGCAGCAACCCAACCTGCAGACCCCTAGAAAAGCAGGAAATAGCATCACTGGACTCCAAAAAGCCTGAAATACATAGTAAAAGGAGGGGTGTAGGTTTGCCTTTTACTTTCCCTGTATTTTGACATCTTTCTCACCCTTCATTGTCTTGGCCTGGTAAATTCTTCTAGGATTGAGAGGGTAATATATTAATCTATCATTAATTAGAGCCTTCAGTTTCTAGCATCCCTTTGGACAGACAGGCAGCTCTGAACTGCAGGGCCTAGGGGACACAGAGAGCTGCTTGTGTATTGCCCTTCAGTGCTCTGAGTTGAAGGATCCCTCAAAAATTGAGCAGAAAAAGTGCTCAACCCCCAATTTCTCATTTCTATTTTATCTATGAAGATAAAAGCAAACACTGTTGGAGAGAGGAGCTCTTTCTCCTGGATTGCTGGAAGGAGCAGAGCAGGAATTCAGCCCCCAGTGAGGCTGGACAAGCCTTGAGCATCACCCTGAGGTGCAAAGCAAAGTGTGACCACAGTGGGAACTGGACCAGAGAGAACTGTGGGATTAGGGACATGGATAATGTGCCATTATGTGCAATTTCCTTTTTAAGTTTCCTTGCTTAATAATGATTCCTATTCTGGAGGTGGACAGTCTCTTAATATAGATAAAGACCTTTGCAGCTGCTCCATCCCTGCGGTTAATATGCACTTTCTAATTAGCCTGGAAGGGAAGCCCCATGGCTGCAGTCAGTCCCTGTTCCCTCAGATCGTTTTTAATCTGAGCTGGGCTCAGCTGGGAAGGGCTGATAAGAGCTTCTGTACATGACAAACAGAGCTTTAATCTCCTCTTTCCATTTCTAGTGCACTCATTACACAAATTTGTCTCTGAACGACCCCAACATATGAAGAATTATCCATCCTGGATGCTGCAGCCTTTCTTTTAAACTTCCCTAAACCCCTCAGTTTGACCCTGGGGGGAGAGGAATTCACAGGGGGCTCACAACAAAGGTCACCAGTTCCCTCCCACAACATGCTAAACCCTTTGCTTTGCTATGATTTTATTTGCTGGCCACCAAGCCTTGAGAAAATCCTTTGCTGGGTGAGGACTGTGATGGTCCCTGTGGGATTTAGGAGGATGTTGCATGTAGGAGGGTTGGGAGCAGGAATAAACAAGTCTCATGGCTGGAGTTGCTACCTGAGCATGATCATAGAATCATAGAATC
>NW_008692556.1:0-3918 GCF_000695815.1 Acanthisitta chloris
CGCAGCCACAGCAGAGGGCACCGCCGCGGGTCCAGAGACAGGAGCTCAAAACACAAGTAGGTGTTCCTGGCAGGAGTGCTTCCAGAAAGGGGAGTCCTTGGCTCACAGGGAGCCTCCCGGTCCCGCAGAGCAGGCAGGGGTGTGGCAGGGGTCTCCCTGGCTCCTGTGCCAACCCCTGGCCAAAGCAGGATGTCACAGTGCCTGTGCACACAGGACCTCACGTGAGGGCAGTAACTCTGCAGCAAGATCCCAGCTGAGAGGAGAATCCAGGAGATAGAATTAGTTTCCTGATTTGCAGTGCTGAGCCTTGAGATGCTCCTGGTTTTCATGTGTGAGAAGCAGCATGAAGGTCTGACTGAGCTCACTGAGCCTCCCCAGGCCTGTAAAAGCCAAGTGACTGAGTTGCAGTTTGGATGTTACATTTCTGTGGTTCCTTCTGCTTCCCAGATTCCTTCTCTCAGTGCTGGCATGGGGAGGGAAGTGTATGATTTGAGATCTGGGGGAAGTCTTCTGTTAGACTGCTGCTAGAGAGAGAGAGAGAGAGAATCTGTTAGGAATCAGCCCTGGAGGAAGAAAGGAAGCCAGGAGGAGGAGTATACTATTCTCCTGTTGCTGAGGAGAAGCAGTATAGTCCGAAGAAGGGCTTTAGCAAAACAACCTCCGTGCTGGAGGAAGGAGGAGGCAAGTGTGTGTGGGAGTACTGGAAACATTGAAAGGAGTCATTGTGTTTCCTTACAGCCCTTCTAAGCCCAGGAGCAAGTCTGTCTCCAGGTGCTTGCTGAAGTTAGGTCTGGCTTTTTTTTTAGTGCTCCTGATTAACAGAGGAATGTTTTAGCACTGTCTCACCTGACTAGGCACCAGCACTTGACTGCAACTCTAGAAACAAACAGACTGTTGTGTGTCTTGTGTCACTTTAGCTAAGGGGTAAGAACAGCTTTTAAGGATACATGGTGAAGGGGAGGGAAATAATGGTCTGAAAAATAAGTCTGTTAATAATTGAGGGGGGGTGTAAATACTGTTGATTCTCCAATGGCTGAGATACTAAAGTGCTTTTTTAAATCTGTCTTGAACATGAAAAATAAAGAAAAGAAGTTTGGACAATTAGGAAGTGAGGAAGATCCTGTAATAACTATTACTAAAGAGCAGGTAAGGGATTACTTCGAAACCCTTGAACACATTCAAACCAGCCAGGGGGATTGGCTAGCTGACATCATACCTGCACAAAATTACTGAGAATGGGGAGAGGCCAGGAGCAGTGTAAGAAAATAGAACAAAGCCAAGAGAACAGACAGAAGACAGAAAAACCCTGTTCCCTGTGCAGCCTCTGTTTTCACCTTTGAGAGTCAATGAGACCTGCCCTCAGGTTCTGCTGGTCTGAGGTCTCATTGCAGAAGGAAATGGAGAGAGTGTCACAGGCTCTGGAGATCTCAGGGTAGGAGGACTGCAGGCAGCAGGAGTTGTGGGAACAGGTTAATGTCACCAGACAGACTGATGTTTTCTGGTTAAATGACACAATTTAATGAAAGGAAATGGCTCATGTGATACCAAAGGGTTGTAAGGGTTTGATATATTAATTGTGCAGTATTTTCTACCCTTACAATCAACAAGAATGACAGGTGGGACCCCTAAGGTACCTGCCAGGTCCTCCTGGTGTGACTGTAAGGAAAAACCTGTGTACTGAGCCTTAGAGTGAAATGTGGGAGCTTCTGTCAAGTGCTGAAGGGGTACAGGCTGCTAAAGCTCACTCAGGATCAGCTCCTTTCCAGTCCTGCTATTCCATAAGCTGTCATGAATCGCAGCCTTTTCAGACTGGACCTGATATGAAGCCTTCTGCCTGATTCCGTGTGGGCTGACACAGGGAAGTGCTGCTGAAAATGTACCTGTCACTCGGGCAGGCTGTGAAAAGATGTGATGTATGTATTGTGGGCTGTGATAGAAATCTGTGCCATCCTGACTTTGAACCCAGGATGCTGCCAAGGGCAGCGTATGTCAGGATGCAGAGTGAAAAGCCCAGGGCAGAGCAAGCAAAAAATCCAGTTGGTATTTAAAGCAGTTGAGCAGAAAGCTGCTAGCTTAGAGAACAATGAAAAACCACTCTAGAAGACATGAACAGAGCTGAGTCATAGATGAGGAAGAAATTGCAGGCACTTTAGTATGGCCCAGAACACTGATAAAAGGGGCCCAGGGAGGAGCTGAGAGAGCCCCTGTGGCAACAGCTTGGAAGGCTCACTCCAAGGAAGGAGTACCAAAGGCAGCACTGCAGAGCTGCCATTCCCTTACAGAGACCTCACAGAGTGCCCAGGGCTGCTCTCAGGAGACACCGCTCCCCACTCACAGTACCCAGGCACGGTCCTGTGAGAAACTGTTATCCCACAGCCCTGCCAGGGAAAGGTGTTGTCATTTTGTGGGTATTTGAAAACTATGTCAGTTGTGAAGCTGACAGATGGTTTGCTTTGTACTTCAGATCTTCTAGAGATCGATCTTCGAGAGAAAAGTCCCGAGACAGAGAGAGGAAGGAGAAGAGCTCTTCTGAGAGGCGCCACGAGAGCACAAATGGCAAATCTCGGTCCAAGAGGTCAGAAGAGAGAGAAGCTGGCGAGATCTGAACTCAAAAACGATCTGTGTTGCACTGTAAATAGTCTGATAAACATTCTACACGAAGCCTAAATTCCCCATTTATATTTACTGAATACAACTCATCTTTTGTAGTTTGGGATTTTTATTGTTTGGCAGATAGCTGTGAGTTTGTAGAGACACAGAGTTACGTACTGTTTAACAGGATTTTGTTTTAGTAGGAGTAAATCAACCTGGATGGATGGCTTTGAGGCCAGCCCAGCGTGGACACCGCGTCTGTCCCGGCCCCGTGGGAGGTCGGGCAGTGCTGTGCCTGGAGCCCTGAGCTGCCGTGACCTTTTTAACGCTTCAGCCCTTTCCAAAAGGCCTGCCTCACCCTCTGTGAGCACACCAGTACTGCTGGGGCTCACTTAATTATATTTTCCTTCTGTTTATATATGTTAAAAGAAAATTCAAGATTTTTTTTTTCTTCTTTAGCGCTTAGCCACCTCATTTTTATGTCTCCACCACTTGAGAGTTGCCTCATTTGTCCAGCTAAGGCAAGACAGACAAAATTTGGCCTTGATCTATTCTGAAAGCTGTTTATTGTTGTGAGGATGGCCAGATCAGCTGGAGCATGTTTCTGAGATGGGCTCAAGTCTGGTTTTAGTCCCTTTACAGATCAGATAGTGGGTGTGAGCAGAGCAGTGCAAAACCTGGGCTGGTTTCCTCTCCAGAGGGGCACAGCCACAGCTCATCTGCCTATTTACTGTGCCCTGTGCAGCCAGAGCTGCCCCGGAGGCTGTTCTGACTGGCACACACGAGCCTTGCTGCGTTTCCAAGGCCAGTGGGGCAGAGGTGCCTCGGGATGGAGCCCGTGCCAGTGTGTGCCACCCCTGAGGCCGGGGCACCGGCTGTGTCCTCGCACGGGTGGGAGGACTCTGCCTCTTGTAACTAGCGTGTTTGTCACTAGGTTTGTTTTCCCCGCGCGAGGAATTCGCCTGGCTGTGCCAGCCCCGGCCGCAGCCCCCGGGGCCGGGATCTGTGGGAATTGTGTGAGTTGAAGCACTTGTGTCCCGCCCTGCCTCCTGAGCGCGGCGGGGCGGGTTCATTACTGCCGTTAATTGGGGGTCCCAGGCGGGGCAGGGCCGCCCGGCGCTGCCCCCTCGCCCCTCGGTGTCAGTCCCTCGTGCATGCCGCCCCTTCCCTGTCCGTTTTTCCAGCCGACTCCGCGGTTTCACGTATTGTTTTTGTAAGCTCCGTGCGGGGCGAGGGGAGAGCGGGGGGCGGCGGGCGCGCTCTCGGGGTGCTGTACGTGACTGTGCTGTTCTCTCTGATCGCATTAAAGATCTGTGTTTGTGGCTC
>NW_008692557.1:0-3087 GCF_000695815.1 Acanthisitta chloris
GAGGCAAAGAAGATGTGAAGTACCTCAGCCTTTTCCTCAGCTTGAGTCACTGTTCCCTCCCATGTCCAACAAAGAGTGAAGGTTTTCCTTGCCCTTCCTTTCGTTATTGATGTGTTTATAGCAACACTTTTTGCTATCCCTGACAGAAGTGGCCAGATTTAATTCAAATTGTGCCTTTGTCTCTCTAATTATCTTCCTACATGACCTGAATATATCCCTGAACTTTCTTGAGTAGCCTGCCCTTTTTTCCACAGTTGGTAAGCTCTCTTACTCACTTAGTGCCATGGTCTAGTAATGACAGTAGGGTTGAACTCTATGATATTTGAGGTCTCTTCCAACCAGGCTGATTCTGTGATTCTATGATTCTTTTCTTTTCATAATTTCCTGTAAAGTCTCCCTGTTCAGCCAGGCCGACTGTGTTCCTCGCTGGCTTGCCTTATGGCACACTGGGTCAGCTGCTCCTGCGCCTTCAATATTTTGATCTTTAAGTGTGACCATTACTCTTGGACCCCCTTTTCTCCATGGGCTGTTTCCCAGGGTACACTTTGAACCAGACTTTTGAGCAGGCCAAAGTCTGCTCTTCGGAATAGTATTTGTTTCTAGAGTTCAGTGTTGTTTGGTGTGTATAATCTCATGTTTTTAGACAAGAGAATTGGCTCTCTAATGTGAGGTTCTATGATGATAGTATGTGTTGGAATTCTCAAGTCTTGTATTAACTATGTGCTGATGAACACCTGTTTAAATGTACTGGCTTCAGTTGAGAAACTAATTGGGATTTACAAGTACATGTTTATTCTTTAAAGCCAGACTCTGATATATCTTGTATGTACTTTTCCTTCCATAACTCTTTACTGCTTTTCCATTACATCACACTGTATTGGAATTTTCATTTTGTTTGTTTGTTTTTCAGGTTTGCCTCTGCAGGAGATGATGGAGTTGTATTTCTGTGGAATGCTCAGGTTGGTTGGTTGTTTTAGAGGGTAGTTTGTGCGCTCTGGAGAGGGTAAAAGTTGTAGAGAGGAGTTAGAAATGTCTTGCAGCAAAAAAAGGAAATAAATAGATACTGTGAAACAGTGAAATAAGAATTGCTGCAGAGCTACTGTGTGAAAATGTAAAAGTGGTGGGAGCCTGTTAAATCTTAGTCTACAAAGGAGAGTTGGGAAAGTAAAAGTTGTGTGAACTCCAGAGAAGGATAGGTTTAGAAGTTAGAATGTTTTGTGAAGCCGTTGTGATTTCAGAGAGATTTTAGATAAAATGATGGTGTGAAGAGCACAAGTATTGTGAACTTGTGGCTGTAATTGCTCTTTAAAAGTGTGTTTTCTGTTTGATGGAAACACAAATACAAACACATTTGCTGTAAACACATTCAAGCTGAGAAGAAAAAAAATCTCAGACTGTAAACTGTTTTAGAAATCTTGTGGAAAAATTTGTAACATTTATGATCGTGTAAGTTTGAAATATGGGAGACTTCCAACTTTTCCTCTCTTTTGAGCAGGTTCAGTTAGTGCTTTGCTGTTGCTGAAAGGCTTTTATAATTTTATAGTTAATGACATCAAGCCACAACTGTAAAGACATTTGCAGTTGTAACTACCTGTTGTATGTAACTACGGTTTAACTGTGTATAACTACTTGTATATAACTCCTGTTGTAACAGTTTTAGCTGCATGTTCAAATGTCAACGTGCTTCTTCATGTTTGTTTGTAGGACTTTGCCATCTAACTAAACAGAGCAGAAGTAGCTGCAGTTTTCTAAAGCACCAGCTTGAATCTGTGTGTAATGTACACACTACCTAAAGCTGGCAGGAAATTGGCAGTACTTTGTTTGCCATAAATATAGGTAATTATATATATTTCTGATAATAAAAAAATACTTTTTCAAGACAGGTTTTGTCAACAAATCTGATTTACTGTAGCATTCATTATAAGGGTGAATGACCAGTGTTTGCACTAAAATTAAATGGGTTTAATACAGAATTTTGTTCTTAAGGACTTTTAGGTGGTCTTTTACTCTGAGAATAATTTGCATTATGTACTACTCCTTTAAACGTACACTGAACATGTTACTTGCTTTAAGATCTTGAACAGTATTGAAGGAAGTAATGAACAAATCCGTAAATTACCTTAGAAAGGGAGATTTCAGACTGTTAGAAATTCTAGCTTTCAAAAGCCATTTGTACCTATGTTTTTTTGCTGCAGTAGGCATTTACCGTATTTTACCCTCAGTTTTCCATGCTTTCATTTTTCAGACTGGAGAAAAACTCTTTGAACTTCATGGACACACACACAAAATTACAGCTATTGCACCATTTTCCTCATCAGATGTTTCTGAAGAAACAAACCATTTCATTATAACAGCGTCAGCTGATAGGACAGTTATTGTATCCTTTGATCTGGAGAGAATTCAGATTTCTGTGGGCTCTTTGTGGGTTTTACTGTTAAAGGTGGCACTGGTACAGGCTGCAGTCTGTCTTGAAACTTACTGGCTGATAACACCCATTAGTTGCAATCGGATTATTGGTTATTGCTCACAATCCTTGCGACAAAAATGAGTCCATAACAGACCTTGTTAATATGTCATTTAGGCCAAGTATTGAGAAGAAAGTCATGGTTTGAAAGACTCCCTGAGATTCAACAAGACCAAGCACCAGGTCCTGCCCTTGGGCCGCAACAACCCCAGGCAGCACTACAGGCTGGGGGCAGAGTGGTTGGAAAGTGGATCAGCAGAAAAGGCCCTGAGGTTGCTGATCAACAGCAGCTGAACATGTGTGCAGGTGGGCAAGAAAGCCAGTGGCATCTTGGCCTGTATCAGCAATAGTGTGTCCAGCAGGACCAGGGCAGTGATTGTGCCCCTGTACTTGGCACTGGTGTGACCACACCTCAAGTACTGTGTCCAGTTCTGTGTCTCTCCTCTCACTAAGGACATTGAGGTGCTGGAGTGTGTCCAGAAGGGTCTGGAACACAAGATTTATTAGGAGAGGCTGAGGAAATTGTGGATGTTTAGCCTGGAGAAGAGGAGGCGGTCTGGAACACAAGATTTATTAGGAGAGGCTGAGGAAATTGTGGATGTTTAGCCTGGAGAAGAGGAGGC
>NW_008692558.1:0-218 GCF_000695815.1 Acanthisitta chloris
TTGTTGGATTTTTTTGGATTTTTGGGGATTTTTTGGTGGCTTTTTTGAGGATTTTTTGGTGGACATTTTGGGATTTTTTTTTTAATTTTTTAGTGGAATTTTTGGATTTTTTTTTGGCATTTTTCATACTTTTTGTTTATTTTCAACCCATTTTTTAACCTTCCCCCCCCAAATTTTATTTTTTTGGGCTTCTCTCCATCTCCACAAACCCCTAAAAA
>NW_008692559.1:0-2269 GCF_000695815.1 Acanthisitta chloris
AAGGATAGAAGTTATATGTAGTATAGATTTTAGGCCCATTTCGCCTGGAAGAGTTTATCGTTAAGCAGTTTGTTAGTTAAGGAAATTTTTGTTAATAAAAAGTTATAAAAAACTTGACTGTGTGAGTTTGTTTCTTTTCTTGGGAGTTCCTGTTGCAGTCAGCAAGGTCGTGCCTTGTGCAAAGGGTAACTTCTCTCCCAGTTTTATTTTCAGTCTTTCAAGGCCAAACCACTACAGGGTTTCAAAAGATTTCTACTCCTTTGAAAGCAAATTGCTGGTGACAGTCCTACCTGTGCAACTAAAGCAATTGTTTTTGCTTCATGCTGCATTATTTTCACAGTCCCTGTTGTACAGGTGCTCAGGGGGCTGAGGCCAGTGGTTGAGCCAATCTGTGCTGCAGGGATGTCCAACAGCCTCACTGCTGAACATGTTCCAGGAAAGTCAGTGAGTTTCCAGGATTCTGGAAAGTCAGTGTTCATAGTGTAATTTGAAATATGGATCTCCAAAATATATATCTCAAAAATACAGATTCTCCCCCAAAGTATTGATATTGAAAGTATGGAGTTGCTTGTCTGAATGTACTATAAAACTAAGTGTAAGGTTGGTAAAGAAATTCTGTGACTTATTGATGAAATAAATAGCATCTTTCTGTTGTTGGTGTCTTCAATGAGCTTCTTAAAATTGCAGAAAGCTTTGTTATAAGTTCTCCTTTTCTGCTGAAAGGATCAACATTTCTCTGAACAAGAGCTGGACAGAAAGAGACCCTGAAGCAGGGGCTAACAGCCACTTGGAGCTTTTCCAGCAGTGCACCATTCTCCAGTCCTACACTTCCAGCCATCCCACTGACTGGTTTTTTCCACTGAAGGCAGCTGGACAGGTGACGGCAGCATCCACCCTTCTGAGTTCCTTGTCCTGCTCAGATGCATCAGCTCTGTGTCACTTCTGTTCCAGTGACTGAGGGATGGAAAGAAAGGATTTTGTCACTCGAAATAGGCACACACAAAGAGGAACACAAGAACGGAGTAAATTTCTCACCATTGTAAATAAGACTTTGCAAAAGAAAAATGTTTATCCCATTCAACTTGAGGGAAAAAAATAATCCTTGAGATTTAAGGGAACCCAAAGAGTAGGTCACAGGATTAGGAGCAAACTGGCATTTTAGCCATTCATTGGTTATGATATGGTCATCACAGGTTATCTTATTAAGCTGCAGGGAACCCCACTAATGTTAACTTCATCTTGCATCAGGAAAATGGGGTTTTCCAGAAACATTCAGCATCTGTCTGAACTGCTTCTGTTGAAGCTCTGCCAATGCCACGTGCTTGAGGAATTTGACTTGGGTGTTCGATACTTTTGTCATTTTAGCTGGGTATGAAATGAGAAAAGAAAACAAGAACCCAAATCACTTCAGCAGAAATCTGTATTATATTTGTTAGATAACTTTCTTTAAAACTTGTGACAGAGACTCATTTTTTATTTAAAAAGGGTGGAAGAAACTTTCAGCTCCCAGACTTTGTGGCTTAGGGGAAAATGTAATTATTATTTCTGGAATAGTTTGTTAAACAATTTTTTAATCACTCATGGCTTCTGCAAGGAGTTGCCCTCTTGACTCCTCAGGGCCGATAATTCCAGCATCTGGAGAGAGGGAATGAAGAAGGCAGGTAAGAACATCCCAGAAATGAGGCGAAGAGGAGTGCTGTGGCATGAGAAGTGAAATGCAAAATTTTGAAAATTGAAAATGGATGGAGTGAGTTGAGTGGAGACACTTGTATGCTGAAAATAAAGCGATATTAAACCAAACAAAATAAAACAAAAAGAAACCACCGATCTAGAATAAACCTAGCAATGGTATGTCGGCTCTTGGCCAAGGCTGGATTTTAGTGGTAGTCTGGACTTTCAAAGATTTGGGTTTTTTGCTTCAAATATGTGTGAAGAGAAATCGCCTCCCCTGCCACACATACAGGGAAACTCAGGTCTCATGGAATAAAGCAGAATGCAAGAGCTAGGAAACCACAAGTTCCAAGTGCTTCTCTGTATTACCTGTCTACTTAAGTAAAATTCAGTGTTACAGAAGTACTCTCTCAGTGGAAAGTAAAGCAGACTACAAACTCTCTTTTGAGGCTGTTTACATAGAGCTCCTGTTGGTGACTGTCCTATTCCCAGTTAAAGAAATATGAAAGGATCAACATTTCTCTGAACAAGAGTTAATGGTCAATCATAATAGCAGTTGCATTTCTTGTCTCTGGAAAGCAGTGAAGGAACATTTGTG
>NW_008692560.1:0-254 GCF_000695815.1 Acanthisitta chloris
GCTCATCCCTGTCTTTTCCAGGAACTTCGAGGGATCCAAATGAGGCGGCAGTTTCGTTCCCAAATCCTTCCTGACCGGGGGCTATCCCCAGGAGCTCCTAGGGTGAGTACAACTGTGCTGAGCTGGTGCAGGACTGATTTTAAATGGGACTTAGGGAAGGCAACTGCAGGAACCCAGGAAGGGAGAAGCTGCTCTGCCATGGGTCTCCTGTCTGTCCCTGTGGGGCGTCATGTCTCTGTGCCTGTTTCCATAAG
>NW_008692561.1:0-918 GCF_000695815.1 Acanthisitta chloris
ACTTGCCGAAAGTTTTGTCCCGCTCCGTGAAGGAGCGGCTCAGCCGCCTGCTTACAGCCTCTCGATCCCTCCGGCCTGTGGGCAGGGGCGGTGCGATCACAGTTACAAACGATCCTGGAGAGAGTGACGGAGTCCTGGCTCGGTTTTACCCCACAACAACCCACTCCGTCACCACCACCACCATAAAAAAAAAAAAAAAAAAAAGTGTTAATTGCTGTAAAGTTTCCGAGCACGTGGATAATTTACATTGACTGCTGCGTTTTAATTAAAGGCAAACTTATTTATGTTTCTGATGTTTATATTACGCGATTTAATTACGTTTAGAGGCAGCATCGCACTTTTCCCCCCCTTCCACCCTAAATCACATTTTCATTAAAGGTTTTAATAAGAAAACTCACTTGACCACTATTCATTATCTAGTCCCCTCCATGCACACAAGTTCACTTACCCATTCATTTATTCACTTACTCATTCCAGCAGATCCGCTGCAACTGCTGCTAGCAGTGATGTGAACACTCATAATTATTTGTCAAAGTCTGGAAAGTGTATTATCCCTTCTTCTAGTGGTAATTAGTTACCATAGCATCTAATACGTAAATGTGCCCAGAGCACACCATTAACAGTTAAGCGGAGGATTCAATTTAACACATGATTATATCTTTCATAAGTCATTACATTAGGAAAGCCAATGTCACTCATGCTGGGACAATCTCAGGCCCCGAGACGGGGTAAGGGGCCGGGAAAGGGAGCCGGGCTGGGCGCCGAGAGCAGAGGAAGCTCTGGATGAGGTTGGGGGAGATCCCGCTTCGGTGGGGCGGTTGGAAACGGGGAACAAACTCCTTTGAAAGGGGGCAAGTTAATTTCTGGCTAAGTGATCTGTCAAGCTTTAAGAGGGGCGGGGGAGACTCTCTCCTCCCC
>NW_008692562.1:0-1512 GCF_000695815.1 Acanthisitta chloris
GCATCTCCGTTCCAGGAGACCCTCGGGAACATGCACAGATCAGTGCCAGGAGACCCCCTGGGCTCAGTCCTGGATTGGTGCCACCCCTGTGCCAGGATCAGTGTCGATCCCATGCCAAGAATTCTCTGGAAACAGTGCCACCCCCATGCCAGGAATCCCCTTGGGAACAGACGTAGTGGTGCCACCCCCGCGCCAGGAATCCCCTTGGGAACAGACATGTATTGGTGCCACCCCCGTGCCAGGAATCCCCTTGGGATCAGACATGGATTGATGCCACCCTCATGCCAGGAATCCCCTTGGGATCAGACATGGATTGATGCCATCCCTGTGCTAGGATCAATGCACAGGAGTTCCCTGGGAACAGACATGGGTTGGTGCCACCCCCGTGCCAGGAATCCCCTTGGGATCAGACATGGATTGATGCCACCCTCATGCCAGGAATCCCCTTGGGATCAGACATGGATTGATGCCATCCCTGTGCTAGGATCAATGCACAGGAGTTCCCTGGGAACAGACATGGGTTGGTGCCACCCCCGTGCCAGGAATCCCCTTGGGATCAGTCATGGATTGATGCCACCCCCATGCCAGGAATCCCCTTGGGAACAAGCATGGATTGGTGCCACCCCCATGCCAGGATCCCCTTGGAGGTCAGTGCCAACCTTGTGCCAAGATCCCAGCAGGACATTACCACTGGGAAAAATCCTGGATTGGTGCCATCCCAGTACCCAGACCCTCCTGGTGCCCCCTTAGCCCACCCACCGGTGCCAACGTGGCCACCAAGCCCTGTGTCCTCGTGCCACGGGTGACAGTGCCACCACCCTCACTGCCATTCCAGTGCCCATCCGGGGACTGATCCCTAGGGAATTTTATCACAGCTTCTCCCTGCCCTGCCAGGAGCTCGGGAAGGGTTGGGCACAGGGATGGTGGCACTGGGCACAGCCAGGGGGGCACCCCAAGGGGCACTGAGCTCTCCCCTCTGGTGACACCCTGGGGTTGTCCCTGTGTCCATCCCATTCCAACGTCCTTATCCTGGGATTTGTGCCACCCCAGGGATAGGGAGGTGGCACTGGGATATGGGCAGAGGTCCCTGAGGGTCTCCTGCACCTCCTGTGCCCATGGAATGTGTTCCCAACGGCATTGCCAGGGCTCTGGAATTCTGGGATGCCTCTGGAATTCCAGAGTGACTCTGGAATCCTCTAGCATTCCAGCTCAGATGTGCCTCCAGCATCCTCTGGAATCCTGGATCTTCATTCCTTGGAATTCTCTGCCATCCTGGATCCACTCTGCCCTGGGCATCCTCTGGCACCTTGGATCCATCCTGCCTTGGGCAGCCTCTGGAATCCTGGATCCCTTATCCATTGGAATCCTCTAGAATCGTGGATCTTCATTCCTTGGAATTCTCCAGCATTCTGGATCCATCCTGCCTTGGGCACCCTCTGGCATCTTGGATCCACCATTCCTTGGAACCCTCTGACATCCTGGATCCATTATTCCTTGGAATCCTCTGGCATC
>NW_008692563.1:0-1498 GCF_000695815.1 Acanthisitta chloris
ATCCATGGCCACGGTGAACTTCAGAGCTAGTCGGCCAGATTTGGGGGCCTGGGTTGGGGTCTAAGGAGAGGAAGGCAAACGAAGAGGAGGGGATGCGCTGCTTGCTGCGCCTTTAAGAAGAGCGGGGGCATCGCCGCTCCTCCCCTGCTTGGGAACAGCGTGTGCCTGGGAAAGTTGCCTGCAGACGACCCTGGAGCATCTTCGCTCGGTGGCCGGTGGCCCTGCCCTGGGCCCCGAAAAAAATCCAGCTACGTCCACAATCATTCCCCTTGCTGCCAGCAAGAAGATGCCCCCGGACCTCTCTGCTGCCCTGCCAGGAGCTGGAGGGAAGCCCCTGGGCCGGTGGCTGGGAGGGCACAGGTACGTGGGGGGCTGAGGACAGAGGAATGTGAGTTGACCAATGGGACAGAGAGGAGGTGGCATGGGGCACCCAGAGGGGCCATGAGCCGAGGTCAGCCCCAGGTGAGCACAGGCACCTGTGAGGAGCATGTGGTGCAGTGTGATGTGCCCCAAGGAGCAGTATGGTCCCACAGGGTGCTCTGGGGTCAAGGGTTGCCTAGATGGTCAGAGGTGCACCCTGGGCTGAGGAAGAGCCCTGCAGACCAGTTCCACCAGTCACTGGGCAGGCAGGAGGTGAGACCAGGGCAATGCAGGGTCCCTACCCACCTTGTTGGGCATCCTCTTCCTTTCACCTCCTCCCAGCAACTGCAGCTACATCATCAGTGGCTTTTTACAGTTTCTTCAGCTGTGGAGTAGCTCTCAGCCACAGGTGCCTGCTGTGGTAGCTGCTGGGAGGTGGTGTACAGAGCAGGGCAGGAGGATGCTCCACAGCTGGCTCCAGGGCAGTCCCTCTACTAGAGCCATAGATGCAAGGGCCCCGTGTGACGGGTACTCTGAGCTGTGGGTGCAGGAAAGGTCCTGGCTGAGGCCTGGCTGTTGTGCAGACTCGTGGGAGCTGTGCTGATGTGCGGAGCTGTCCTTCGCCACCATTGTCCTTCCCAGGGCTGGTGCTTAGAGCCAGACTCTAACCAGGACGGAACCAGGGCCTCGGGTCCCTGTGGCAGTTCCATCGGCTCTGCCAAGGGCCAGGCAGTGCCCTGATGACCCTGGGGACACCTTCCCCTGAGACAGATGGAGGTGTGCAGCCAGCTCTTGGCTGGCAGGTCCCAGAGCTGCTCACCTTCCTGGAGGATTGAGATGCTGGAGGGAAAACTGCCTTGACCCTCACTGGAGCCCACACAGCCTCTCACCGAAGTCTCGGTGGCAAGTCCATCAGAAACCCTTCCCGGGAATCCTGTCCTCTCCTGCTTCATCCCGATCCCGGAGCCCTTCAGGCACTACTAGGGTTGCTGCCGCGTGGGAGCCAGGGGTGGCACTTGCTGGGGAACAGCCTGAGGAGCCGCTTCCCTTCCTCCCCTACCCGGGGAGAGGATGGGAAATGCCCTTTGGGGGGCCGGGCTGGGCGGAGGCCGCTCCGCTCTCCCCCCGGACCGCGCTC
>NW_008692564.1:0-26277 GCF_000695815.1 Acanthisitta chloris
TTATGATATTTCAAATCTCGATCGTTATAATAGTTCAAATAATCTTGATAATTATAATAATCTTGATAATTATAATAATCTGATCATTATAATAATCTTGCTATTATAATAATTTTGACAATTATAATATTTCAAATCTTGATAATTATAATTGTCTAAAAATGTAGGCAACGGGCCACTGCTTCAGGTGACCTTCACAGAAGGTGAAACTTCTCTAGTCAATTCAGACAAGCTGAAATGGAGAACTTTGAAGATTCTCATGGAATTTCAATGGCAGTCTTCTGTCCCAAGTGTATCAAAGCTTTCAAGCATGGGTGCTTTATCCTAAAGCCTGTGTTTATGCTTTGCCTGAAGAGAAGCTGTGCTCCATTCCTAACACTGCTTCACATCCACAAAGATGCCACATTTCTGACCTCATATTGTGTGCTGCTCTGACACAGTGTCCTTTGTACAATGCACTTGCTGAGTGCAGCAGCTTAATCTCTGCGATTTCAAGAGGTCCTTCAGTTAGGAGCTCCTCTTTGCCTTTCTGTGTTTCTTCGCTTCTGTGTATGCGCATTTGCACATTACTAGTCACTTTCTTAAGTGTACCTCCCACTGCACACCACCGAGAAATCTATCTTGAGATCATTATATCCTTCTAAAGTAGTTCTGAATTCATGTTGCTTGAGAATGTGGCTCTGTCTGTCTGAGATTATGAATTATAGATTTAGAATTTTGTGAATCGTGAGTTTTTTAGTCCAGGCAGTCACGGAGTTGATGATCTGACCTTTAGTCAGTCACTGAGATGATGATCTGGCCTTGCTGCAGTGGACAAGCTTTGCCATTAACTTTCACAGTACCAGAAATTTGCCCCCTCATACTCTGTTAAAATAGGAGAACAAATCACTGATGCCTCTGACAGTGATTTCTGTACTTTGGACCTTAACCCTTGTACCTGAGCCAAGATACTTTTCTGTCCTTTGAGTCCCATCTTATGCTATTACTGTGCTTTCATGGTTTACATGAAAAGAGTGGCAAGTAGCTTTATATAGCTAATCTTTATATTGGGTAATCAGGAGAAAATAAATATTTTGCTGTGAGTTTATTATTAACCACTGCTGTAGGAACTGAAAACTCTAGTCTAGGGTTATCCCCTACATACAGTTTGCCTGGACACTGAGCTTCAGGTCTATGCTTGGCACTACATGTACTGCTGCTTGGCCATTCTGCCCTAAACTTAGTTCCAGCATGACATTCTTGCTGGGTAGTGCTGCCTGCTGCATTCGTCAAAGGCAATTTCTCCTGCATTGCTAGGGCAATGGATTCAGAAACCTTTATTATTATGAACTGTTTCTGTCATCTTGCCCTGAGCCATTTATGTGTGCTTTATGGCATACCTAACACAGATTATTCATTTTGTAAGCCTTTGATAATCTGCAAAGGCAAGCACTCTGAGAAGAAGGTAGTCTTGGAGGGAAGAAAACATTGATCTGAAGTGATGCAGCATCTGAAAGATTTTACTCAAAACAACCGTACATCTACTACTTCCTAGTTTCAGAAATGAACAGGACATAAATTAAATACCATCCAGCACTTTCAGCTGCAGACCACGACTTTTCACATGACAAAATGGCACAAACTCTGTATTGGGGCCTGGCTAGCAGAGGAGCTGTAACTTGAGCAATGGTTAAAGGAATGCTTAAGCAATTAAAAACAAGACACACAAAATAGGTCGTGCTGACCTTGTTTCTATCTTCATGCATTCCTGTGTCTTCTATCCAACACCTTATAATGGTCTTGTTCTCTCCTGCTGCCAGGGTTTTTAGGTTTAGTTTTAGTTTTACTGCCTTATAGATAAGTCATCTGGCTAACAAGCCGGGAATAGTGCTGTTGTCTAGGTTCTCATGGACACTGTGTAGCTCTTGTTATCAGTTTCCCAGGATGTGAGAGCGGGATGCAGCTTGAACTTGTAACCTATCATAAGTAAGAACTGCAGCATTGACAGGTTAAGCAACCAATCCAAAGTAGTGTGATCAGCGCGTAGCTGCATGTACGGGAGACATTTTACTATAAATACTGTTAGGTGCCCTAAATAAAGTTGACTATCAGAGCATCATATTGGTGTGTGCTGTAGTCCATCCATTGCAAGGACCCCAACAACTCTGAATTCCTATTCCTGGCTAGAAATCCCAGTCCTTATGGACTCCCTTGGCTTTCATCAGTTTTGCTATGGTGTAAGAGCCTGGAGTGTTTTTCTGTCTAAGAATTGATAAGATTGAAAAAAAAATCCCTTAGAAGCTATCCTAAAATGAGGGTTGCTGCTGTTAATTTAATTCTGCTGTTCTTTCTTACGTATTAGTGTGCTCTATTTTCTGTAGTAATGGTGCTTCATTAACTGTTCATATAGATATAGTTACTGAATGAAGCTGTTCTATGTTCATATCTTCCTATCACGCTCCAGTGTACGGGTGGGCAATTCCTTATTCAGAAAGCATGATATACTTGCTGCTGGACAAGGCCAAGAAGCAGCATGTGACTAGATAATGGGAGGAACATACTGTGAGACACATTCACAGAAAACAGGAGCTAAGATGTCAGAGACAATTTTAACATGGGTATTTCCATTCTTGGTGTTGTAGCAACATGATTCTTTTTGTGGATTTTTTAATGTCTGTTGGATTGTTTTCAGAAAAGCAGAAGAATAGCACTCCATTTGTGCGATTTTTCACTGGTTAACACAAGGAGTCTCTTTAAGAAAACCTTGCCCCACGGGGTTTTTATTATTCTGTGAATGAGTTCTTGAAGGATGGCCTGCCCCATTCCAAATGCAGATGGACAATACTGAGCCTCTCCCACTGTCATCCTTACAGTCTTCATGCCAACATCTGTGCACTGAGGTCATCAGTCCAGGGGCAGAAGAGTGACCTAGCCAGTTACTCCTGTTAGGAGGAATTTGCAAGGTCAAGAAAGCTGCAGAGTCTTTTCCCACAGCTGTTACCACTCCTTGTACAGCCTAAAAGGTACTCAGGGGCAATGTACATACTAGTGAATTAAGCAGCAACAAGACTTTCCAGGTCTGGGAATTGCTGAATTGTAGTGTTTTGTTACCCAAATGGACAGGTTATACAGCTACATTAGCAGAGTGGTCCCACGAAGGCCTTTAGCCAATGACAAGGAGTATCTACCCAACTTTTCTTGAGTAAAATTTCAAAGTTAGAACAAGACAGGGATCAGTCCCAGCAGACAGTTTTGCAACAAGACACCCTGCTGTGGAAGCTGAGTTTAATTAGCATTAATGTAGTCAGATGGTAACTCTGGGACAAAGAATAGACTCTGACACTGCTTTGGTTGAGATTCAGATTACATGTTAGGAACAAACTTTTCACTGTAGGGTGGTCAGGCACTGGAATAGGTTGCCCAGGGAGGTGGTGGAGTGACCATCCCTGGAAGAGGTGTCTGGATGCGGCACTGGAGGATATGGTTTAGGGTTTAGGGGTTACAGCAGAGTGACAGGCTCATGGTTGAACTTCTTGGCCTTCAAGGTCTCCTCCAACCTCATTGATTCTGTGGTTTTTACTATCACTTTAATGAGAGCTGGGTGATGAGGCTTGGGAAGTATGGCTGTTCTCTGCCACTGCTCCTGTTCTGTGTAATTTCCTCAAGGAAAATGATAATGAAAATTAACATGGCACTGCAGATGCTCTAACTCCTGCCAGAACCGTGTGGCTTGGCCCAAGGTACAAGAGGGAAGCTGGTCATATTAAGAAGTGCACATTCTATTGAGTTCTTTTAATTTATAAAGATAGTTTCTAGAGTTTGTGTCTTTCTTCATTGGTATCTGAGTATGACATCCAGCCTGGAGGACTGCTTTGCACACTTCCTTTTGTTGCCTCAGATTTTTAAATCACAACTTATCACTCAGTTTTCATTTCCTTTGGCTGCTGAAGCTGAACTAACTGCAAAATAGAGAAGCTTTGCTACTGATTCACCAAAAGTAAGAACTGTGGATCTTTTCACACACCAGTCAGTGAGTCCCTGCATGTTTTGTGTTTGTGTGATTTTTTATTATTTTTTTTTGCTCTGAGCACAAAAAATTATTTTTATAATGGGAACTAAAAAGGATTTTTAAAAGTTTTGATTCAAAAACACTTTTATTAAAAGCTGATTCAGAAAACAGCAGGGTGTGACGTAGGAAGCTCAATGAAAGAGATGGGAAGGTGAAGGATGTGAGTGAAAAGTGTGTACCTTATTTTACCTTTAGAAAACTATTATTTAAAGCCCTCCCTTTGGCTCACAAAGTTTTCAGTGGGATTGAGGCTGAAAACTGTTGCCAGTCTAAATTGCTTCTTCAGAATCAACTGAATCACTCTCAGGCCATGGACAAGTCTCTCAAACTAAAACCATAGGCTGATGTCTTTTTTTTCCCCACAGATCCTAAGTAAACTGCTTTCTGCTTTCATTAAACACCACTGGTGAAACTGGACCCAGACCTACCACGTTTTCCCTCACTTTGGTTTCATTCTAGTTGGTGTTTTTCTTGAAGCAAGCTGTGTTTTACTCCTGCCGAGGGGATCCAACCAGCATCTCTCAAGTCACACACAGCCCTGCTTTGAAAAATCCAGAACTTAATGCACCCGATGCATCTGGAGAGGAGATCTGCTACTTTGCAAGGATGTCACAGGGGAGGACAGTGGTCCCTGGGGCTCTGGGGGAAGGGAGGACCAGGAGTGGGGTGGTGTTTCACATAGAGCAGAACTCAACTTGGCTCTGTGTTGGGCAGTGTTTTCCCCTGCTAGGACACCAGCTTCTACCAGAGAGGCAGAATATCACACACAGCTCTCATGGCAGGCAAGGGCTTGCAGGTTCTTGCCAATTTTTGGTTAAACCTGGGAGCTCAGGGACTGGGAGAGATACAGATTCATCTTAGCAAAGACAAGAAGCCATTAAGTATACTCCAAATTACAGCTTTTCAGTTTCCAGAAGGTTTCTCACTTGTAATATGAATTACAAGATTCCACGTATTTTATAAGAGCATAAAAGTCTCTGACAGAGGACATTTTGTCTTAAGCATCTGCTAAGCAAGAGGCTTTCAATTATCAGCATCACTGGAAAGATGACTAATTTTCATAAACATTTCTGGGAAAAACCCACAAATTCCACATGACTTACTGAATATAGAGCTTGTTAATTTTTAGGGACAGGAACACACATACAGATATTCACATCAGCTGCTGTTTTTTGAAGGATCTTTGAAATTAATATGTAAGTAAACAATTTATGTATAAAATATGACAGCACTCCGCAGAGACTGCATGCAGAGAAAAGGCTGTAGAGATTTTATACAAAACGTAGGAAATTTTAACCTGTTGTAAAAAACTGCTTAGCTTTAACCTTGGAACTGAGACCATGCTGCTCTTTGTTTGTCAGAAGCTCTTAGTTGCTCTCCACTCTTAGCAGGCCAAGTTGCACAAAACTTGTGAAAACAACACAGAATTGGTATGGCAAAACATGTATTTCTTTTATATTATGGCCATTACAAGAGATAATGTAAAGGAGCTTAAATGAGTGCATGACTCACAGTTTCTAATTGCTTTATTCTGACCAAAATTGATTAAAATGGCCATTTTAAAATTAATTCCTTAAAGTAAACATTTTATGTGTAATATGTGTATATATATACACATATGTAAAATAAATATATTTTAATCCTTAATGCTGTCTTTCTCCCATTCAGTAGCAACATGAATGCTTAGGAAAAGCATGTTAAGAATAATATATCTCCATAGTCTGCACATGGTAAGGTCCTTGGTAAATGTAGATATGAACAAACCAGTGTAGTTTTGTGAGCTTTAATCTTTATTGAATAAATGAATGTTTTACAAAGTAAGCTTATTAAAATAACATGGCCAGAGGTTTTGAAACCTGTGTGGTACAAACCTGACCCAAGTTCATAAAGAAATGATAAAACTCATCAGACAACAGTTCATTAAAGCTAATATTTTCAGTGGTTGATGCATAAAACTAAAAAAATCACAAGTCAAAATCATCAAGTATCAACATGCATTTTTCTTCATAAGATGTGGCTACATACGCTAGGAATGTGTGCAAGGACATACAAATTCATAGGCAGATTTTGGTTCATTTGCTCTATGGTTGTGGTACTGATATCTGCACCCAGTATAGAAGAATTTCAAATAAATGGTTTCCTCCCCCACCTGCTTGTTATACATTAATGGCAGGTAATATCTGGTTAAAATGTAATGTCTGTTAAAATGGAATTTATATTTCATTAGCTTATTTGTGGAGAGCCAGAATGTGCAGAAGATACATGGAGACTTCGTTATTGACTTTCGTGCTGACTCCAATGCAAAGAAAATAGCAAGACAGGATTCCAGGTATCCAAATTCTGAAAAGCTGGTGGCAAATATTGATGCTGAAGAGTGGCCCAGTGTACTGGGACAAGAACGTCTGAGCCAGCCAGCATTTGCTCTCACCAGTTAAATGCTAAACTGGGTGAGCTGCTGCTACTTTGCAATGTCTTTTCCTGAAATATTGGTTCCTGGAAGGCTGCTAGGAACACTGTATCAACAACTTCATTATTAAGTAAATATGCAATATTATAATGTACATCCGTCTAAAAGAGCTCCAAACACCATGAAGCTTGTGTTTCTCTGTTAGTGCTGTTGGCACATCCTGATTTCTCTAGTGTATATGCCTCTGCCTTGACACTTGGCACTCAGTTGCATCACGTTTTAAAAAGGCTAGGAAGGAACATTGCAGTTCCCCTGCCTGATCCCCTTCACTCTGCAGACTGAATTACCTTAGCTTCAAGCTGCTACTAAGGCAAGACCTACTAATACTCTTCTTTTAAGAGAGAGAGTAAGCATAAATATGTGCTAAAAATCTGAGAAAAATGACACCAGATACATCTTCAGAGGTTTGACATGGGAATGCAGTAAACCTGAATCCCTGACATCTTTATTTTCACATTTTTTTCTTCTATTTGAGGAGTACATTCTAGTTTAATACAAACTTCTTCCTTTAGATCTGGTCTCAACTGAGCCTGCTTAGGCCTGTTTCCATGATGCAGACTTAAATGAATGTGTAATAAGAACTGAATAAATGAACAGAAAAACTTGAATCAATTCTTCAATTCCTGACATATACTTAAGTACATTTATGGACAAAATTGACTTTACTGTGCAAGCTGCTCTCTAAATTATTTAAACTCATTTTCCTTTGTTTTTCATTCACTTTGGAGAAGAGAGCAATAGCAGCACTTAACAATTCAACAGGTATAACCTAGATGACAATACATATTCCATCAATCTGTCTCAGCTACTCAAAAGTATTCAGCTCATCTCTGATACACAAATAGCAACACATTGCATCAAAACAAGCCTTCTTGAGCCTCCAATGTTGTAATGTTATTTCACAGTCCAGTGAAAAATACCAGTCCAAAAAAGATGTTTCCTCAGATGAACAACGATTGGGTTGTTTCTTTTTTTACTTGGTTTCAAAAAGAAGAAACCCAGCAAAGGTGGAGAAGCGTTGATGGTCCCCATGGAGGGCTCCATTTCCCATTCGCAGCCAAACTTCATCTCCCTTGGCAAGTTTTAGGACTGCACTGTTTCCTGAAGTATCTGCTTTTCCTTTGGATTCATAGCTAAGGATGCATATTTTAACAAGTCAGTTTTTTGTTCCTCGACAATGATCAAGCAAATAACTTTAAAAAAACCTCAAGAAAGCACATTGGTATCCTGACCAAAACTTCCTTGAAAGGCTTGCCAACATTGTTTTCAGCTTTATGAGGACATTTCGGCAACTTTCTGCATTTGATCTGGTCAAATTTTGCACCTTCCCTAGTTGATTCATTTAATTCCATTTCTAAATTGTGGAATTTTAACTTATTTTCCAAGGCACAGGAACAAACTTTTTATTTAAAATAAAAATCTGCTCCTTCGTCAGAACACTGCAGATTTCCTGTGATGCTCTTTTCTCTTTTAATTCATCCCAGCTAAATTTAAATCCCTCCAGGTCAGGAGTCTGATGTGAGCTGAGACAGTGCTCCCAGCACAGGCAGTGGGCTCACTCCATCCTGAGGCCTCTCATTGGAACACAGACACATTTGATGTGGGCTAACCTGCTGGCTTTGTGTGAGTGTTGGTCGCTTTCTTCCACCTGTTCCATTTTATAACAGCAGTGCTTCAGGGGAGAAAAAACAGAGCACATTTTCCTTTTGAAGGAAGTATCTGTTGGCAGTGGTGGGTACTAATGATAACAAAGCCAGTAAATGGAGGACCTTTGCTTCTTACTCATCCTTACTACAGCAGTTTCAGTGCTTTCCACCTTTAAAGTAAATTGCTCTCTCCTCATCTTTAACAAGACAGTAACTAGTTGAACACTTCATTATGCCCTTTCTCTAACAGGCAAAATGAGGATGAACATGTATTTTCACAGAATGACAGCATGTTACCACTGAACTCCAACCCTGACTTTCAGTGCTAATTCCTTCCACTGAGTTTGAGGAACTTGTGATCAAGGCTGAATTTTATGTCCAGGATCTCAAATTTGCAAGTTGAGGTGGGCAAAATACAATAGGTTTTTCTTATTGATTATTTTACCCTACAGAATTTCTTCCAAAAAATGAACAATTTTACGTTTCTTGAAGCACGAGCCAGCTATCACATCTGTGCAAAACCATGTTTTTGCATTGAAAGGGCCTGGCCCTTCACTTACCTATATAAGCTGAACACTGTATTACCATTATGCATCAGGTACACATACACTTCCTCCACGTCTTCATGTTTCATCATATTGAAGGTGAAGAAATACACCCCTGAAAAGATTACCAAGTACAACGTGTTTACTTCATAGAGGGAAGTAATCATGCTGCAGATTTCTGATTCTTGTTTAGAAGACATAACAGCTGAGGACAAAACTAGCTTCCAGTTGTCAGTGGATGTTTTTTCTGCTCATAGTGTGCCAAAACCTGATTAATTTTTTTCCTGCATATGGCAGGGGCTGTTCCTGCACCACAGCTGCATAAGATGGGGAAATGATGTAGCTGAAAAATAACCCAGGAAGAACTGTAATGCCTCATTTCCAGCCACACATCTGTTGCAGGTCAGCTCACAGCTGAATTGGTATGAGGGAAGATGGGGATGAAGAGAGTGACTGGAGGCAGAAACTGGAGGAGGCAATTGTGAAGCTGCTACTGCTGCAACATCAAGGCCATGGTTATTACAACACAGTGGCTGAATAGCTAAAGCCCACAGCAAAGCAAATGGTCCTGCTCCCTCCCCAGCCCTGGCCATGCTTCTTCCTCCTGCCTGTGTGTCATCACTAGTCTCAGTGGCAAGACCTCTCTTGGCTCACTCAGTTTTCTATTAATTTTTCTGGAAAGTAGGTAGCAAGTGTTACACAGACTGAGTGTCATCAGTGCTTTGTGCAGAGGCAGTTAAATGGTTTCTTATAATTATCGACCACACCTCTCCCTATAGCTCCAAGAATTGCATTATTTCGTTTTTCAAATGTTTACCATTCACTGGAGCACCAAATCTTCCAGTCATGACATCAAAAAAATTTCCAACGTTGGTTTCAACACTACTGAAGATGATCCCACTGTTCTGGTTGCTGAAGTGAGTAGCCATTGAAGCCATGAATGCAACCTGTAAAAATCCAGTTCTCAAGTCAGGCAGTCATTCAGGAAATGCACATGTGTAGAGAAATCAGCTATAGAATTTTTTCCTGTATTTGCAATCTGTTAATTTTCCTGACAGAGATGTTCTTCTAGGGCTTGCTCCAAGGCCAATAAACTCCAATAACAAAACTTCCATTGAGTGAAACTGGAAAAGGACTAGGTTTCTTACATTCAATTGGACTATTCATGCCTGTAAAGTAAGTGTATGTTCAAGTGTTTGCAGTTCAGAGCTTTCGTTTGGGACTTTATTTACTTTCAAGTCTTTCCAGAATGATGCAACAGAAAAATAGTATTGAAATGGTGTTTCTGACAAAAGTTTTTTATATAGTTTTTATATATTCCGCAATACATTTAGACTGAGTATTACTTTTAACTGAATGTGTGAAAATAAACAATGCTTGGTAAAATCCATATAAATTAGTGTTTCTTGCTAACTACCTTCAGAGATACATTAAGCACTTTTATTAGAGGTCCTCTAGAAGTTCAACAGCTGGGACTCAACATTCAATGCTTTTTCTCTCTTACCAGTTGCCTCAGTCATGAAAACAGAGGTGGTGGACATCAAAAGAGGAAACTAAGAAAGTGAAAACTGTGTTTCAACTTCATGTTTCCCTTCTTGCAGTGAGGTATGTTTGCCATAGAAAATGTTTCATAGGAAGCAGTACAAAGCATCCCTCACTGGCAAGATACCAGTGTATGACCCTGCAGTTTGTGTGGTCAAGGAAGGGGGTGATATTTTCTGTGAGTGTATGATCCCCAGCCACATCTGACGGTCAGTAAATGGGGTACAGGCAGAATTGCTGCACCTTGATGCCACAAGGTCACACAGTGACTTGGCTTTTTATTTCGATCTTGACTTCTTACATGACAAGTATTCAATTGCATCTGTTACTGTCCATCACAAAAATGACATTTTTCATGAGATTCCAGCTCTACTGGTATTTAAACTTTTTTTTTTTTATTTCAGATCCAAATGAGAACAAAACCAAAACAGACAAAAATCAAATACAAGTCTGAATCCAACAACGGAAATCATTAGCCATCTGTTCAGAAATTTAAGGACCTCCAGATGTGAGCTGAAAGCTTGGGCTGGTTTTCCTTATCCCTGCATGGATGAATTTTCTATGATGGCAAATTGTTAACGTCTTGCTTCTCAGCCAGGATCACGTCAAAGTTCATCATGTGTTAAAGGAAAGCAGCTGCAGTGGCAGCTTGATGGAATTTATTGCTTTTTGTCTAGATTCCATTTCACAGTCTCTTTGACTCTAAGCTACTTTTCTGGGCTGATCAGAAAAGCTAAAAAAGATGTCCTTTCTCCCTAGGTCTCATTTGGAAGTCGCAGATCAAGGTGGACACACCAAGTTTTTCAAAACAATCCTGTACTTAAAAGAGTATTGTGTTCAAAAGTGTTTTCCCTTAACCTATCCTGACTGTAAAATTCTTAAGCATGATGTAAGCAGAAATGATATGCCATACTCTGAGAATTTTGAAACAGATCTGTTAAAAATGGTGATGGAATTCTGCTTGAAAAAAGGTATTACAATATGAGCTTTTGTTATTCATCTTCTTTCATTATTCAGTTTTAATTAAGTTGCTGTCTCTATGTAAGAATAAATAGTGATAGTTCATTTTAAAATTGCAAAAGGATATATGTTGAATCTAACTGCAACAAGTATGTTTTTAAGATATTCAGCTATAATGTGAATTCCAGCTGATTCTTTAAGAACACTAAAATAATTTGTTTTATTACAAAAGTGCATTAATTTTTGAAACTGTTTTCTCTGTGAATTGTATTCTGTGCAGTTATCCCACCTTCATGCAGACTATGGTGGGGAATTCAAGCACAGATAATGCCAAGAAATCCAAAGCCATTTTTCCACACTGCACCTGTTGGTTATACTGTTGAATTTGCTGTTAATTTTCGTGCCTTTTATGAGGATATAAAACATATATTAATGACTGTTATTGGGAAACTCCTTCAGTGAAAAGATGTATATCTGTAAACAGACTAGAACTTCAGTTTTTACCATAGTCAAAGGGTTTGAAGAAGTATTTCTTTTTATGCACGTTTGCTATATCACATTTTGCCCCTCTGTGGTGAACTTCTTTAGGGGGGTACAAATCAGATCAAGACTAAGACACTTCCATTAAAGACTGTTTGTGTGAGTGAGAATGTGAACTCCTTTATAGTTTTTGGAGACCTATGTACTCCCTGGTGTCTGAAGTCCCATTTGCCCAAAAGCAGCACTGATTATCAGTTTTATCTGAGTTGCTCTTTTAGATCCTCAGTAATTATAATGGGATCTTAGGTGCTTCCGTCACATGTGGCCTCTCTGGAGCTGAACCTGAGTGCAATCACTTGCTGACACAAATGCACCTGAAGAGCTTTAGGGTTACCCCCATGGGGCAACATCTCAGGCTTGAACCCAGATTTTAAAGCTCATCTGGCTTTTGGGTTATTCATTCATAGGCAGAACCTATGTGGTCCCCAATATATTTAGGGTGTCTAGACATATTAAAATACAGATAACAACTGAGGGGTATTTTTTTAAAACTAGAGGACTCCGTCTGCACTCAGAGGCTTTGAGCCCTTACTTTGAGGACCTAGATACATATGCTTCTGAGAATCTCACAAAGGCTGGCTGAACTAAGAAGCATGAGTGACTTTTTAACTCTCTTCATATGCTGTAGGTAGGGCAGTTATGTATGTGATACATTTTAGTAGAAAAATGATACTCCCTGCTCTTCTCCTTTAATGATAAAGATACTGGCTTTTTGCCCTCAAAGGGAAGTATATGTTTCTTCCTGCCCATTTCTCAGCTGGATTCTTACTCTAAAGAAAGACTAAACCCTTTCTTTTCCAGGAATATCTGGCAGAGCACATTTGTTGGTCAGGACAGGGCCTATATATGTCTCTTACAGTTTTAAATTACAGGGGAATTTGTTTCTTAAGTATCTCACAGTATTAAGCGGCTGTTTTTTAGTGAAGAAATCCATAACATGAGATTTTCTGCAGCCAACACGAGCCAAAGATTTTGTACCTGTAGCTCTGGGGGAATTCCAGGGTAACCCTTCTCGCCTTTGGGTCCATGATGGCCACGCTCTCCCCTTGGTCCCATATCTCCTTTGTCTCCTTTCTCCCCTTTGGCTCCTTCTTGGCCAGTTGCTCCATTATTTCCATTGTTTCCGTGATTTCCTTAACAGAAACAAAGGTTCCTGTTTAACTTAAGTAATTTAATATAAGGGAAGTGTGACAGGATCCTTTTCCACCACTTTGCACCATGTGGTCTTCAGTACCATAAACCCCAGATTGAGCTGTGATAGATAAGAAACGGCTGTGTGATTAAGATGAAGGTAGTGGTTTTGATGAGCAGGTTTCCAGATGGACATAGATTGATATGTAAGAGTTAACCCTCATGCTGTCTTGGTGTTGTTGTATAAACTGCTGATGTCCCAGGTCATTGCTTTGTTTGGTAGATGTGCAAGAAGACCTCAGCAGATGCGAGGCTCAATGAAAGCAAAAGCCACTGCCTATTGACACATACTGGGTAGCCTGCATAAGCACTCTTGCCTTTCATTCTGTGTAAAACTTATTTCCTGGTAATTTAAGTTAATTAGGGTATGATAGGGTAATTTTTGAATAGCATTTTGCTGTCTTTAAAACATGTCCACACAAACGAAGAATGGCTGTAGCCTTAAACTAGCTAAATGACCCATCTGTGCCAATAAAAGGAGAGTTGTGCATTCTGAGGATGCTGGTTAGCTTGAAGGGTTCTATATAGCTTGAAGGTTTAAATCTAGCTCCTAGTTTTAAAGAGAGAGAACATCTTTATAATTAAACTTTTCTGAGACAGCTTATTATAAAAAGGCTCATTATAAAACATATTCCTGCACCTGCAGTATTGCTTACTTTCTGATGTTTACTGAGGAAATTATTGAGCAAATGTCTGTGCAACTGAAAAAAAATTTAAAGCTGGCTAGAATCACTGAGCAATTATTATGTCTCTTGCAGCAAAAGCTTGATCTTTCAGCTCAGGGAATTACTTAATGTCATCATTGCTCTAATTCTATCTGAATTGAAATTAAGATTCCTTGCCACTCTGCTTTTTCTTTGATTATTCTCTCTGGTTACAAGAAGAATAGTGTTGTTTGAGATGAAATCTAATGATGAAGTGATGCTTCAGAGTTAGTGTACTGAGAAAAAATACTTTAAACAAGGAAGCTAAACAGCGAAAAAAATATGCAGTTTTTTGTTTGGATAGAGGAATCTGTAACTCTCAACAATAACAAGAATTATCCTATTTGTAAAACCAGAACTACTTCTCTACCAGGTTAGAGCAGAAGTCTACAAGCAACATTTGATTCAATCAAGTGGAAAAACAACTGCTGTTGCTCCCCTTACAGGCACAACAACATGAAGTGCAGCAGATTAAGGAGGCAGAGAAATTCCACAGTTGCTGCCAGCCATAGATTTGTGGCATCCTGTGGTGAGAAGAGAGTGTGACTGAGATACGTGAGGAAGGGGCAAAGCTGGGACTGTGGATGTCCCGGTATGTCCACTGCAGCCTTGAAAATGTGAGTCTAATATAAAATTGTATCCTGTTTCTAAGAAGCCAACAATTTATTAGTAAGTAATGGACCATTGCATTGCATTGTAATTGTGATAACAGGATATGCCAGGTTCTGAAGATGAGACAAATCTGTCCATCTGTGATGTGTGCCTTTATACGTCTGCTTTAGGAATGGTGATTTTCAAATCCTGGAAGGTAACTGCTGTAACAAGCTTACACCAGCATGCAACTAACTTTTTCCCTTCTCTAGGCTCTTCTATTTCCATACCAATTATCAGATCACAGTTCACTGTTCTTCTGTCTGCATTTTTAATGAAAAGAAAAAGGTAGGTTTTATTATGGTAGACAAGATGTAAGAAGGAAATGCAGGAATTTCTGCAAGAGAATGTGTGTCTCTATAAAATACTGGCTAGCAGTATGCTAGATGAGGAATGCACTACACAACAACATAGGTGCATATACGAGGGTGATAGCAATAATCAACTCCAAGGAACAAGTTCTTCCAGCTTTAATGGAAGCTTCATGCTGCTTTAAGAAAAGACACCAATTTGCCCTAGAAATGCAACTCTCAGTGTGAATTTGTGAAAGCTGAATTTTAATAACAAATGGGTTTTCACTGGAAAATACTTTAGAATATAACTGAAAATATCTGTCTCTGCAGAAATAATAGAAAAACTTATCTGTCCCCAAGTATTGATGCTTGGGCCATTCTCTGATAATTCACAGAATAGCCTGTAATTTATAGCCTGCAATTATACTGACCAAAAAATGAATTAAGCTTCATCTTTACCTGGCATCCCAGGGGGCCCAGGAGGTCCTGGGGGCCCTTGGTAGAGTCGAACTCCAAAGTCACCACGGCAGCAGGAACTACAGTCTGGATTCTGTGGTCCAGGTGGGGGGGGCTAAGTGCACAAAAATAAGCTTTAAGTAGCTCATTCATGGAGGACATCAATCGATGCATGTTGGTTACAGGGTCTTCATTATACATTCTCTGTTTATATATTTGGTAAGTTTTCAAAACACTCCTTATCTGGGCTGAAATCTTACATACTTGGGTTGTCACTGAAGATGTTATTTTTGGAAGATTTAAGGAAATGGCTCTTGAAGTGTTCTAAGAGCTACATGAATATTAAAAAAACAACTTCTCCTGTCAAATAATGAGGGTTTTGAAAATAAAATAATACCAAGTAATGAAATTTATATGAATATCTCAGTTAGGTTCCCATCCTGATCCTACATTTCAACTGACCTTTGATGACAAACAAGCTTATGTACTACAAGTGGTAGGACACAAGGGACTTGCTTTGACCTTCAGCAATGAAGTATCCTTCACTAAACATAAAGAAAACTGTGTTGGACCACCCAAAGCACATATTTTAAAAAAAAAGTCTGTGCAGCATGTTCCTGTTCATGGTCCAAGACCAGCATATTTACAGGCTACTAAAGTTGGGAGAACCTAAAAAAGTCCCAGGTTACATGACAAAGATTTGAACTTACCACAACATGTGGTGTTAGGGTTTTTTGATTACTTGTAGTGGTGAATGTGTAACTATGAAAACCTGGTTTTATGTTGAAACTAATATAGCAGCATAAATAAACTAATGAGTTTATTATACACAGCTCAGCTACGGTAGTAATAGTTTGATAGTAGTTTTGTTTCTGTGTTGTTCTTTTCCATTTTATATTTACACCAATGGAGTCTCATTCAAACCTGACTAGATTTCATAACTGGGCTCTTGCAACGGCTTAGACATTACAAATCTTCCAGTGGGTCAGCTAAGGCAGAGATCCAGGATTTGATTTTATTTCTCTACCTCCTCCTTATTTCTCCCTCTTTGTTTCTTTTTCCCTATAATTCTTTGCTAATATCCTAAGATGCAAAACTGCAGTTCGTAAAATATGGAGAGGGATAATTACAGCAATCCAACTACTACTTTTCTCTAATCATTCTACTATTTGTCTTTTTTCCTTTCTTTCCCCTCATCTTTATCATTCTCAGGTTATTTGCCTAATGCAGTCTTATTGGTTTAATGGCAGCAAATGAGCCTCTGGCTGGATGAGAGCTGTCAAACCAATACACAGATGTGCTGTATTTCTGCCCTCAGTGTCATCAGCTGACTTCATCTGAAACACTAAAGCTTTCTGTCTGCGTTTTGAACAATACCAAGCACACGCTCAGAATTCATTCATTTCAGGAGGCTTAGGAATTTATGGATACAGAAAACCTCTTTCATGCCACAACCAAAATACTGTGGGACAGATGCATGCCCTCTCCAGCTGGAACCAACAGTGATGGAGTTACCATGGGAATAAAGGCTGACTTGACAGCTCAACAAATATGCTTCAAATTCAGGGTTATGGAAATGTTAAGGCTTGCCAATGGGCAGAAGGGCTTCATATTTATGAGGTTTGGTCAAGGCTATGCTTTTTAGCTTCATTCTGGACAAGGTCTGTGCTTTATAAGAAAAAATGAGTTCTGCCTCTTGGATTGTCTGTTCCCAGAGAACCTGTTTGTATCTTTCTTGCTGTTTTGTCTCTCCCAGTTGTTAGGAAGAACATAACTGACAATCACCAGATACACTGTTTATAATTTTCCTAATATGAGAGAAATATCCTTGCTTTCAGCTCATTTTCAGTCCTTGAAGGGTAGCCAAGTACAAGAGGGCTGCAATTGTGCAAACATTCTGCACCCTCTGAAATAATAATGTTGATTGTTGCAATGAGATTAAAATCTCCAGCTCTTTTTAGATAGTGCTTCACACTCACGTTACCTGGGAAGGCAAACTATACACACACCCACCAAGAGCAAATAAGTCATACCAGCCTAAAAATACCCAGAGACCTAGAACTGTAGAATGTAGGTAAGGAAAGACATAAATCCAGTAAACTGAACTCATATGCACACTCCCTGTGCAGGTGTGATTTGTCTTTTTCATACAATGCACTGAAATCTTGAATTATACTATTAGGTAACCAGCTATGTTATCATGAAATAGATACTAGTGCTGGTCATAATCAAATGCTATTTGCCATCACCTTAGAAAAAGCTCAGCAGGTTATTACATGCGAAATAAGGCCAGTCCTGCCAGTCTGGTTGTATGCAAACAGTTCCACTGACTTCAAAATAACTACTTATGCAAGTCATAAAGTAATATTGACTTATTATCTATACTCATCTTTTCACTAGGGGGAAAAAATGTTCATGGTCAGCTGCCAAGGATAATGAATATTCAGGATCCTCTTTAAATCTCTAAAAACAGAGAACTTCACGAAGAGTACATTTAAAGGAAAAATGTGTTCCTAAACTAAAATCACGCTCAAATGTGACAGAGATTAATTACAATCTGCTTGCCAAAGGCATTCTATGCAGCTATTTGTGCATTAATTTTATCACACAGTGAATCTTTGGCTTTGTTTGCAGAACATGAATATGATTTAGAACCTTATGAAATGCATCTGTCACACTGATATCCTAATACAGATAGAAAACTGGAAATACTTCTGAGGCTATTTGCTGAATTTCCTATGATTTAGTATGTAGGAGAAAGTTCTGGCAACAGATGGTCTATAAAATTCCCTTAACTTAAAGCTGTGAATAATCATAGTTGGAGACCCACCCCTTTTTCACTTCCTGATTAGTTCTATGGGTTTCTGTTTTATTGCTTAAGACAATGCAAAAGACAAGTAATGTACCTCCACTGCTCTTGGCTCCTGTTCTGAACTGAAATAGCATGTCTCCATGGGCACTAAGGCACTCCATGCCCTTTCTCTAAGCAAAGAATTAAACAAAGAAAAGTTGTCGAAATTCAGGGTGAAACACCACTTGGCTGAGGGATATCAAAAGATTTTCAAAGAACAACCAGAAAAGGAAAAATGGGCTCTCACAGCTCTCCCTAGTCACTAAGAGTTCTGTGCTTGAGAAATGCACATTATATTTTACATATGTTAACAGCAGCGTGGAAACTGGCCTTACACCCAATGCAGCAAAGACAGTAGCAAAGACAAATGCTATTGTCTCTCTTCCACAGCAGGGGTCTTTAAAACACTTCAGTAAGAGGGCAAAATTCTCCAGCCAAAATTCTCTTTAGCTGGGGAAAGGAACTCCACCTAAAACAACCGAGAACCTAGGAACTTAGGGATTGAGCAGTTTCCATGTAGCTCAAGGAGAAGAGAGACGTTTGACATGAATTAAAACTTGTCTGTGCCACCTCTGCTCTTCATCTGCCTAGAAACCTCTCGAGTCTGGAGTTGGAAAACACCTATTGCATAAGCCACTCTGTGATCGATTATCCCTGTCAAGCATCTGCTATTGTTCCATTTCATTACAGTAAGCCAAAAATTGCATCATTTTCCCAGAAAAGATTGCTTCTTAGAGTGGGCCTGGCAGGTAAATGACTTCCATCAGCTGTACTCAGACTCTCTGTGCTCGTTTTTAATGCCACAGCCTCTCCTCCCAGCAGGCAACTCCAAACATGTTCCATTAAACTCTCTGATGAGAGACACATGCACTCCAAACACAATGACACTTTTTGTGAGTGAGATTTTGACCCCCCAAAAAGTTGTAATTTTATATTAAATCCTGCATTATCTGAAATTATGTTGAGTTAAAGGGGAATCTCCTTTAGGTACCGATAGTACATGGTCTGTAGTATGCAGTTGCACAAATCTCTCTGCAGTAAAGAGGTCTGCACATACCAGCTAGCTGTATACCTGATGGTTTACACTGTTTTTATACTGCAATTGCAATTTAATATGCCTACAGTTAAATGCCTATTTTGCTGAATGCACCGGAGGAGCATTTAACTCCTGCCCAAGAAATACAAAACAAAAAGCAATATAAAATTTAAATACAGGGAATACAGTGGTGCTTTAAACCTACTGCCATACTTGGATGTGTTTCAGTTCTTCAAGCCTAGGACAAGATTAAAATCAAATCTTGTCTCTGCTTATCATGATGTAGGTTATTATTCAACACTTGTCTGCATGTCCTTGAATTTTGCCATTCAAGATATCATAGTTTGATCTGAAAGAGTTTTTAAAAAAACAAATGATAAAAATTGAACTATATAGGACTCAAACATTCGTATCAGCTATAGGAACAAAGCACTCATGTTCTTTCTGTTTCTAAAAAACACTGATCAAAACAAAACTTCTTTTAAGTGGAATTTTGTTTTGCCTAGTGCTTGAAAAAGCTTCATCTTCTTCCCTTCAGAGTTTTTCTTTTAAATTGGAACTGCAATATTTTATGTGTCATCAAGTTATGCTATTCTCCCTTTGCTGTGAGCTAATGACTATAGTATCTAAAGTGCCATGAAAGGCATAAAAATATTCCCAGTTTAAAATGCAGATACTGCAAGTGATTGAGTTGCATTGCAAGTCTTTTTTCTTCTGAAACTTTCAAGTTGATATATATTATTAAATCTACTCGTTACATTACTGTCTTTATTTTCAAGCTACTCCTTAGATTAAAGTTTTTGACCACTCAGAATTTTACTATGTTTGTCTCAAGCTCAAAAAATATACTTTATATACATCGTCTTCAAGGAAAGTTATTCCCTGCTTATTCAATCTTTCCAAATACCTCTAGAAATTCTGTAATTTTCCCTCACATCCAAATGAGTTAGCAGAATCTAAAACTTAAATATCTTAAGTAATGCCTTGGGACAATTAAGTGACTATATATCAGAATATATGACTGCACAGGTACAGAGTTTCAACAGAACAAAAGGCTGCTGTCTGTGTTGAAACCAGTGTCCCCAACCACTGCTGGTTCTACCAGCTCATTAAAAGATCCTATAAAGCAGCCCAGCAGGATACAGACCAATACACAGCTTTAATAAAAATTATTTCATAAATATATCACTAATAATCTTAGCAAAAATAAAATATCTCATTAGCTTTAAAGATATCTTTAGAAGATTAATTCAGAGTACCTGGACTCTATCTGAGGTAGTCAGTTCTACATCATCTACCTCTGGTCTCAGGACCTTTTGGTCTGTAGAAGTGCTATTATCAACAGTCCACTCTATAAGTTGATTCCGCTGTTTCAATATTTCCCTGCTTCTGGAACCTTTATGACCAGTCTGGTGGTGACTTTGCAATATTTTGGCCACTGGTTTATAAGATCTTCTGCTCACCTCCATGTATTCATCTTGACACAGGCAAAATGGAAGAAAAAATAAAGCCAGTAGATGCCAACTGATGAAATCCTTCTCTGCCATGTTATTCAAAATAATTTTTCAGAAGTCCAGCAAATGCCTTGCAGAAGGAGAACCTCTTTGCTGCACCAGAAGTTATGTGGTCCTTTCAGCTTTTCCACTAGTAAGCCTGGCACTGAGACCAGTACCAGGTTTTATACAGTTGCATGCAATAAATAAAACTAAAAATGCCAAAGTGACAGGATCCTTCATCCAAAATCAGTCATGCTCCTTTAAACAAACCAGGCATTATTCACCACTTCACCACCACAAGGAAAATTGATTTGTATGCTGGAAATGACCACAGCATTTAATGGACTCCTGTGGTTCCTATTTGGGGGCATTAAAAAATGTAGCACCTTTCCTTTGGCATGTTTTTGTTTAAGTGTGAAAAAATGTGATGGAAATGGAGAACATGTGGCTAATGGTTTACGTTCCTTGATTAGACATGGAAAGGCTGTGAATTCACACTCTTAAATGTCTTTTGGACACAGTCACCTTTCTCATTTGCCAGGAAATTCACACACACAACTGCGTCAGCCCAGTCCGAAAAATCCTTCCAAAAGCAATTAGGAAACAAAAGCACAAGAGGAGCTTTTGCATATGATCCTGTCCCAGTGGCTGTTTCTGACTACGCTTTTCATTCACTGAAAGAAAAATATTGAATTTCTGTCAGTTGGCCAACAGTGGAAGGAGACTGGGTAAGCAGCTTTGAAAAACTGGGTTGAATTCAGATTCACAGAGCCCCATTTCTCAGCACTAGTTCAACATACTCAGCCAGGCAATATTTTTTCCCTTGAATTCCTAATGTTTTCCTAAATGCAATTGCCAAACCAAGTTTTATATTTTCACTGCCAAGTAAATATAAATTTACCAGCGGCTTATTTCAGACTAAAAGATTCAAATTTATGTGTAGTATAATAATAATGATAATGATGATGATGATGATGATGATGATGATGATGATGATGATGATGATGATGATGATGATGATGATGATGATGATGATGATGATGATGATGATGATGATGATGATGATGATAATAATAATAATAATAACAATAATAATAATAATATCCTCATTACCCTTTTTGAACCACCCACCAGTATTCTCTAGAAAGCCACAACTGCAGGATGCAGTTCTGCATACACATCCACATGCACATCTAAACTTCCCAGGAGTAAGTAGCTCCTTGGCCTGTGAGAAACTCTGCACCAGTACATGGCTACAGAAACATTAGTGAAGCCATCAGTCCCAGGAATGATCCCTGCAATGTGATGGACTGGCTCATACTCAAGTTGTTTAAAGCTGACTGCACTGCTTAGCTTTTAAATGAGGCTCCTCTGTATCCTCTGGGGTGCTGTGGCCTGAAATTATCCTTTTGTTATTTCCCCTTTTTAAATTATTTTGAATATTTCTTCTTGTTCAGTTGCCTGACAAAATGTGAGGGTCAAGGTGCAGGCTGATACAGTGGATGTTTTTTAGATCATGAGGCTGAGGTTGCATGTTTGGGGATGGGATATGAGGGAAGGGGGAGCACCAGGAGCCTGTTGGGGTGTTGGTGAATGCTTCATCCATCCAGAAGATATTCTCTGAAAATAATGATCCAGAAATATCACCAAGACTTAATTTTGAGGAGGGAAATAGTGAACTCCAAAAGATGTCCTGGAAACACACCAGCATGTGACCAACAAGAAGGCCAAGAACCACCAGAGAAATGAGGGGCTAAGTTATTCCATAATGTAGAAAACCTTAAACATACCACTATGCTACAGCAAAACATAACTCCATGGGCACTGCTAAACAAGTGAATGACTTGTATCTGCTAAAATGTCCCAACATCACCAACTGTTGCTGCAAGAGGAGGCCATCACTCCCCATTACTGAGATGGAGATGAGGTATGGAGCATCTGAAGAAACGAAGCCTAATCTTAATCTTTGTGAAATCTTAATCTTAATCTTTCTGTGTTTGACATCAAGTGAGGAGAATAAAGTTCAAGCAGCAGACAATTTGAAAGGGGATGTGGTTCTTCTGATGAAACAGAAAATGGGTGCAGCAGAGAGATCTGTGCAGGTTGTTTATTCAGACCCTTGTAAATACTGGAAGGGATGTGCAATTGATGGTTGCTGAATGATGGCAAGAAAGCATTCCCTATTTCATATTCTTTTTTTCTTGGGAGGCAGCAGGACAAGTCACACTAGGAGGCAGGAGACACTGGCTGGAGATGAGTGGAGAGGGGTGAGCACTTCACGGTTAGGGTACGTCTGCTGGTGGCACAATGCAGTGTTGGCCTGTACCAGCCAGTTGTCTTGGTAATTTCCTATTTAACAGCCTACAGAGAGGGGTGTGGGTCTGCACCACTACCCCAGAAAGGCAGTGCCAGCCCCTACAGACACACAGGATTTGGGCTGCGCCAGCATCTGCATGCAGGGACAACGCTTTGGACTGCTGGGAACAAAGGCTACCAAGGGCTGATCTTCCCTTAATCTCCTGCTCCACCAGTCAAGTGTGGCACAGGAGCAAAAACCTCAGCTCTTGTGGGCTCAGTGTTTGCCCCCAAGGGTAAACATGACCCACTGCCTGCAGCATCCCACTTGTCTCACTGACAGTCCCAGGAACAGGGCTGGCTCCTGGATATTTTAACCCATAGGCTTGCCAGGCAGAACTGTATCTCCTTGCTTCATGCTTTTGTTGCATTTTTTGCCCCTGTATTGAAGCTTTAATGGCGAGACTCTTAATTCAATTTCACTGAAATCTCAGATTCTCAAGCCAGATGTTCAGGATCATTAAATAACACTTCAGTGTTCATTAGTTCTTGAGCCTTGCTTCAGTGTGTAAATATTAACTAAACACTCTTGCAGAAGACACTCAAAAGCCGATGCTTTATGACTGCTGAAAATCCTGATTTTTAAAAATGCAAGTATTCTGGTTATTTCGTTGGGCAAACAGAGGTAGAAAGGAATTTACTGGATAGTGAAGCAAGACTTTGGAAAACACAGTTTCAGATTTTGGAAGCTGATGCCACAAAAAAATCGTCTTTCTTTCTCTAGTAGAGAGGATTTTCTTGATAGGAAGGGAGTTTGAAAACCCTAGATTCTGTAAAATTGGGAATGACTAAGAGGCTAACATTAATTTATCTTGGCTCTTAATAATTTGATTCAGCAAGTGCTGGGACAGCACTGATGTTTTCAGCTGACGCTAGGGCTTTCATAGCTTTCCAAACTCTGTTCCAGAAGCTTCTTGTGGCAAATGTTTCCAGTGTGAGTAATGAACATCCACAGCACCCATGTCCCAAAAGAAGACAGAATAAAACCAAAGAGATTTGGGCTTCAGAGCCCCCATCTATCATTTCATGCAAAAGCTGAAACAAGCATGTTTCTTGGCAGCTCTTAGTAAGAAGAAAGATTCCTTCCCTTCCTCACCTACTAATAGAGTCCACCTGGTTCCTACCCATCAGTGCTCTGGTGGTTTGATGCTGCACACATTTTTTGGTCCAAATTAACAGTAGAGTTTAGACTTTGCTCTTTTATTTCCAATCTTTTGAACACAATCCCACCTGCAGAAATTTTTGCTGCCCATTATTCTCCTCTGTGCCTTCAGCAAGGAATAGCTGGCCCACAAAATCATCCTCGACAGGCAGAAATTTTGGACTCAGAAGTAAAAAAAGCAATGAGGGAACTGATTCTGATCTTGATCTCCATTCTTGATCTCCAAGTGGTCAAATATACTTAGTCAAACATGTGAACTGAATCTAAAATAACAGGTCATGAAAACAGCATAGTTTTGAATTAACTTTGTGCTACAATAAAATACTGAAAATGCTTCATGCTGAGAAGGACAGATCCTCCAGATTTGGAGATGAAAAAACAACTGACCTAAAAGGTTTGGTTTTGATTTTAGATGCAAGGCTAGTGTGTGTTGCAGGCCTGCTGATAGAGAGAGTAAAATCTTACCCACTCTCTACCTCTTAGCTATGTGTTTGCACACCTAGCACCACCCTTCCAGGCTTTAACAGCTGAGATTCGTAGTAGCTGTCACTACTTTTGTCTTGTTGGTCTCTGGCAGCAGGATGTGCCTCTATCTGCTAATCAATAGCTTAAGACAAAGTGAAGCACATGGATTTGTTAATGTCAGATAATGAGATATCATCTAAAATGTAGTAACTTGGGTAAAAGCTGCTTCCCACCTTCTCTGCAAGCAAAGATTGCTCCATGAGAAAGGGAACTGAAGTCCTGTCTCTCCACCACTTTCCACCACCTCTTGGTTTGCCTGAGGAAGTACCCTGAGGCAATGAGCTCCAGCAGCCCTGGACTACCACTGCTACCTCAACCCTCCAATCTTACATCCTAAAAACATCTTTATCCCTCCTCCATACACCTAAACTAAGGGGTTCCCTAAATGAAAGGGTCAGCAGTGGGCAGAAACTCAGGCCTGAGCTCCCAGCTACCAGTAGAGACGCAGTTTGGACAATCCTCCAAAACACAGCTTGGCCTCCACCAGCTCATCTGCAGAAACCCTTGCTCCAAAATATGTACCAGAGACACATTCACTCCATCAAAGTCATTTTCAAGGGTCCATGACAAACTGCCTGGATCAGACAGTAGACAGTCCCAGACAGGATTGCCAGGTGGTTTATCCAAGTCTCTTTCAGACTTGAAGAAATAGATTTCACAGTGGTGATGGAACAAATAATGCAGTGTGATAAGCTTTTTCCAGTGTGCAATGCATCAATTATCTGTCTCTAATTGACAAGCCAGAGCCCAGTGACTTCCAAGAAATCAGGGTGGGGAGAGAACTGACATGGTGCCAAGAAAATAGCCATGGTCAACAATTTTGTCAGGGATGGATATCCTGGTTTGGATTAAACATGATCTAACCTGAATCTTTGGCTTCATCTTAATTCACCTTTTTCTTTCTCTCAGGTGTCAAAATGTTTAAATTTATAACTTGAATTGTGCTCTTCTCTGCAATTCCTCTGCCCTGACCAGGACCAAAACTGTAACAGATAAATACCACAGAGAAAAACTGCTTATTATTTTAACCACCCAACAAGCAATAAAGAATGTCTTGTGAGAAACCCTATTCTGACAGCATCCCCAACTGAAACTTTGCACGTGCAGGAGGTGTGGGTAGTTCAGGTAAGGAGTGCTCATTTTGTGTGGGAAACCAAGAAGCAGTTTCAGGCCCACCAATTTCCAAGGCTGTTCTTCTTCCCCATACAATGAAAGGCACAAAGACAAAATGCTCTCAGTGTGTTCTCGGATCCAGGGGAGGTCAAGAATAAACATTTGTTTGAGGACTGTAAGCAGAATTCCAGAGTTTATGTGATTCGGTGTCACACAAATCATAGGGGTCCAGACTTCACTGAGTTTCTCAGATTCCAGAGATCTATCAGAGACATGTTTTCAGGAAAGCATGCTATCAAGTGAAAAAAACAGGTTTATATTAATGGTCAAACTCTCCCAGTTCTCCCTCCCCTACTTGGGCTCTGGATGAAAATTAACTCTGACTGATCCATAACCTATTAGCCTGATAAGATCTACTTATTGGGACAGTTCTTGGCTTTTTATATCGGATTATTGAAGTGTTTGGTTTATGCATGTGTTGGGACACCATCAATCAAGAGTAGGGTTGTTAGGAAAATGGAAGTGCTCTAGTTTTGGATTGCAACTTTCTGAGGATCTCTGCAGAGATCATTAGGAGAAAGGTTCAAGCACTTGCTTGTGAATGCACTATGTCCAGGTTGCAGCCAAAATGCTAAAAACCTGTGTCACCATGCCTGGGTCATGAGAGAGAAAAAATCATAGAATCATAGAATCAAC
>NW_008692565.1:0-2405 GCF_000695815.1 Acanthisitta chloris
GACAGGGGCGATGGCTGTGTCACGTGCCCCCATGTGTGGACACGGGCGGAGCAGGGGTACAAGTGAGAGTGTGCCAGCCGGCGAGCCCGGCATGGCACGCGCCATGGGGCACACCGAACACGTCAGTGAGCAAAGGCCCTATCTCAACAAGGGGTGCTTGTGCCACCCTGGCTGCTGGGCCTGGTAGCTGAGCCCTGGTGCCCCATACCACTTGTTTCATGTATCAGCACCCATGAAGCCGCGTCCTCCGTGCCGGTGCTGACGGTGAGGCAATCAGCAGCCCAGAGCACACCAGCTCCCATCTGGCTGCATGCAGGGTGTGTGTGTGAGCAGAGATAACTGCCCGGCAGACCCTGTCAGGGGCTGGCACCCTGCCTGCGTCGCCTCATCTCGCCCCACAGCCCCCGTGGGACGTTTGTCTGTCCTGCCTGGGGACCAGTGCTGTGGCTGAGCCTACCATAGGGGGCACGGGCCGGCTGTCCCACCCTGCCTACCCTGCTGAGCCCCTAAGACAGTGCTGTCCTCCTGAGGGCTTCCCATGGCAGGGGGATGCAAGGAGACCAGGTTGTTCCACCTTGCAGGAGACACCCAGGTCACCCACTCCATTCTGACTGGTCAGATCATAGCACGGAAACCCAGGGCACTGGGCAGACCTCCCCAGGGACTCTGCCACCCTGTTCAGCTCACAGCAAGATCTTCTCCATTTGGCCCCCATCCAGCCAGTACCAGGAATGGCCCTGCTACTGTTGCGTTTGTCAAGGAGCAAGGTCCTTATCTCCTGGAGCCTGTCTCCCTGCTTTCTGGGGCTGTCCATATCCAGATACCTTTCTAAGAACTGGGGCTGCTGCCTGCACTATTCAGAAGCAAGGAGTCGATTTGAAAAAAAACAAATATAAACACCAAAGGTGAGGTGTGTGCACACACCACACGCACATGCCGCTTCTGAATCCAAAGCTACTCTACCAGTTGCTTTCATCACCGCGCTTTAATTATAAGGGTGGAGCATTCCAATAAATTATTTCAGTAATCCAGTGGAACAACAACAGTTCAGATCTTCCCCCTTTTACCAAGAATCCCTGCCCTGGTTTCCAGAGCACATGCTGGGCTGCTGCCTTGGCCCCATGTGCCTGGCTGCCAGTGGGGCAGCAGGTTTATTAATGGCACCCATTGAGGCAAAACACACTGGCTACAAAATCCTTCCTTGGAAAAAGTCACCTCCAAAGTGGCAAAGAAGCGTGTGGGCATTACTTAAAATCACTTTTAGCCTGGCTTCCAGAGTAGCTTATTTAAGTCACTGGTTAATCCCATCATTTGTTTCCTGGCCAAATAATAATTAATAGTGAGGCAGTTCCTGCCCTAAAACTTTATAGATAAGTGAGAGAAGATGCCATAGGAGGCAAACTAATTCCACGTGGTTTTCCCCTTTTCCAGGCAGTTCTGGCAGCTGCACCCATGCGGCTCTGGTTTATTTTAAGAGAGGCATAGCCAGCAGATCAGCTTAATTTTTATAGACAATATTTCTTTTTTTTTTGCAAATGTGGGATATTCCCCAGGAAACTCTTATTACTGATGCTCTGGTGGGAGGGACAGTGTGGCAGGGAGCAGCAGCACACCAGGCTCTGCAGCAACACAAGCACTGCTAGTGCTGACCACGCAGGGAGCCAGGAGGGCAGCACAGAAGGGGCTTTCCCTCTGTGAGCTGTGTAATGGGCATGGGGGGGTCCCTGCCACAGCCCTGTCAGCCCCTCGGCCACAGAAGCCCCTTCTGAGCTGAGAGGGAGGTGAGCAGGAGCAGCCAGGGCATACGCAGCCTGCTGTTGACAGGAGCCCATTTAGGAAACATGTATTATCTCCTGCGCCACTATAGCAGGCTGTAAAGTCACTGGCATCCCAGGAGATCAAACAGCAGCCAGGTGAGAGAGCAAACAAGAGGGTGGGAAGGGCCACCCTCCCAGGCGATGGCCAAAGAGTAAAGGGTTAATGGTTATCCTTGCTCTTGGCACGTCTGGCAGTAGAGGAGTGAGGAGCGTGGCATGCCCAGCATAGTGTGCTGGAGGTGGGTCCATCAAGCCAAGAGCATCAGCAGCCCTGCCAATGCTGCCACGGTGCCACAGCACCCTCCCCAATGGCATGTGTCAGGTGGGGAGGGGGGCGATGCCCCATGGTACTGCTAGAGAATGCACTGGTGCCTCGGTAGCCCAGCAGGACTCCCTGAAGACCAGGAGGAGTCCCCTACCCCACAAAACATTTGGGACTGGAAAACACCTCCACTGCCTCCCCCTCTGTGCTCTGCCACCTGGAGTTGGGGGCCTGGAGTGAAACCAAGGTTTCTTCTCCAGAGCATCTCCAGTGCCCCCTCTCCAATGGGAAGCACAGAGCCCTTCCAGCATCACCCACAGGGTCAA
>NW_008692565.1:2457-5716 GCF_000695815.1 Acanthisitta chloris
ATGGGGAGGTGCCATGGAGATCCACACCTCAGAACATCACGGACTACTGTGACACTCTGCGGTTATGTCCCTGAGAGCAGAAAGCGAATCTGGCTGGGTTTCACTCTGTCTTCCCCTCTGCGTGGGGCTGGCCTGCTTGGAGAAGGGTCTGGGAGCCCCCAGACCTGCCTCCATATCCCCAAGCCCCCTTTCCCTCCTGAAAAGAAAAGAGGAACTGAAAATGAAATTAAAGCATAATTCAATCCGGAGCAGGTCCAGAGTAAAGTCATCTGCTCTTATCATGCACTGGCAGGCTCTTCCCGCTCTGCAACAAACACAATGTTATCAGGGCACAGAGGGCAGATTCGTTTGCACCGGCCGAGCGAGCTGCTGTGTCCGCCCTGCCTGCTCCAGGTCTGGGGAGCACCGGGATCCACATCCAAGGACCCGGGCTGCCAGGGGCTCAGGGAGGCAGGCAGTGTCCCAGCAGCACCATCCAGGACCTCAGCCCTGGGATGGGGCTCTTTGGCTGGAGGACATGTCCTGCCTCCCCATGCAGCTCTCTGGTCAGGGGTGATGGCTCAGGTTGCTCATGGTGAATGTCATAATGGAATAAAAGCTTCAAAGGGACATGGTTCAAGAGTGATGTCCTTGCCTATGGGAACACACATGGCCCCATCTCCCATGGGTGCTGCTCAGTCACCTGCCCAGGAAGGCTGCCGAGCCAGCAGAGGTGGGTATCCCGACCTCTGGCGCAGCAGCACAGCTGCAACCCACAGACCCCACACACGCTCCCGGCCCCACTGCACCCCTGGACCGCATCCTGCTTTGATCTCTGCCTGCTGCCTTGCTGTGCCCTGGCGGCTGCAGGGCCAGTGCAGCCCTCTCAGTCCTTTATATACCCCTGTTATTTTTAACTCTGCCTACGCAAATCCCAAATCCGGAATGAGCAGCGGCCGGGGGCCAAGGGGAAATGGACATGGTGCAAATTTCCTGCCCTTTTTACCTCTCTTCCTCTATAACATACAGCAACGTTTTTCCTCCACTTCTTAACTTTCACTGGTACAGGAAAACTGAAAGCACTGGGCTCTGCATAAAGCCACAAGGTCCAGCACCGTGATGGATGGGGTATCCCCCTGCTCAGAGGGGACATCACACTCAGCATGGTGCTGAGAGATGTCCCAGCCTGTAGCGCATACCACAGCCTCCATCAGCAGTGTGATGTGCTGGAGGTACAACAACCTCATGTGCAAACACATGTGCTCACGTGCCAGCCCAGGGATGCATCCTTCCCTCTGGCCCTGCGAGCACTCTGGCTCTGGCCACAGCAGCTGGGTCTGGAACACAGCCATGGGAGCCGTTCAGTTTTTGGCTGCCACCCGCAAAAGTGCTGGACAAGACCTGTGACACCCCAGCAGCTTCAGAGGTAAAAGGAGGGATTGCTGTTTTCTGGTTCCTTGTGAGCAATAGAGACGACCAGGAGGAACACAGGATATTTTTGCCAACACCTCTGGTTTAAACTTTAAAACAACCGTACAGTGCCAGCAGGTTGTACAGGGAGTTTTGCTGTGGGTATCTTGGTATGGCTGCACAGCACAGAGGATGTGCATGTGAAAGCCCTTCTCTCATATGCTGGGGACTAGCCGCTGTACATCATGTACAAGCAATTTGGCTACCAAAGTTTCAAATGACCCAGGTAAAAATCTCTGCTGCTCTTTTCAGAGCAGTCTCCATCCCTTATCCCCCGTGATACTCTAAGGTATTCGGTCTCCAAGGAACCTGGATTCTCTGTGTGTGGGAAAACCCTCCCTTGTCCTGCACAGAGGCAGAGAAAGCGTGGGTGCTGAGGTCAGCACCAATCAGCCCTGCTACATGCAGGTATGCACCATTTCCCAGTCTAGAGAAAGCCTGGCTGGCCCTGGAAGCTAAGCACTGGTGTGGCTGCAGTATGCAGGCACTGCTGCCTGAGCGGGGGAACAATTTTCCAACGGGAGCTGAGGGTTGGGGTTGGGTGAACGGTCTGCACCATGAGTCACTTGGCACCCATGGGGACACAGCCTGGTGTGAGGCAGTGGGGGACAGCCCAGGGGGTAGCAGGGCAAGCATGGAGCTGAAGAGCTCTGTGCGGAAGCTGTTTTCCACATAATCCAGTTTTGTTATTCTTCCCATGCAGCTATCTGCCCACAGCCACCCTGCCAGTGTAAATCACACACCATAATGCATTGCATGGAAAAGTTGCCCCACTGCCATCCTATGCCCTGGGACACTGCACTGCAGTCACCACCACTCTGGCATGGGACACTGGCCCAAATCAGTCAGCCCCACGCAGATGCTATGGTGCAGTTTCACGCAAGCAGCCCATGAAAGTGCATCCTCCCACCTGTGACACTTATGGCAGTGTCTGGCAGGAGCAGTGGCCACCCTGCATTAGAAGCAAACCCCTCTGCACCAGCATTACATAGGGCTGCTTCGTTCTGCTCCAGGAAGTGGCATTTAATTGCCCAGCCTCCTGGTAGTAAATAGATTTCCAACACATTACAAAAGGCTGTGGGGTTTTTTTAATCCCCAACCCTGCTCATGCTCTGTGCTGGTGAGCTCATCCCCTGGGAATACCAGCTTCAAAATAGATTCACTCACTTGTTGAAAATAATCAAATGGGAATCCAAGCTGCATGAGCCCAAGCCCAATTCCTCCCTTTGTTCTGGGCCTCTGGCAGTGAAGGGGTTCGGAGCAGGGTGACAGGAACTTGCCTTCTCTTTAATTGACCTCTGATGATGAAACAATCAACCAAACGATTTAGAAATGTGCATCCAGTGAGATCATCAGGAAAACTTCTCCATGAAGGAGCCTGGGGAAAGGAAGGTGCAGTAATCCACCTGCCCCAGCCGCCTCGGCAGGCCTCACAGCATGGCACAGCATGGCATGGCATGGCACATCACAGTCACCCAGTGCCCTTTGGATACATTGCTGCAGCTTCACCCCAGCAACTGCCTTGATGAGTCCAACACCAGGGAAGGGTACAGATAGACCTGCCCCAGCGAGGCCACCTGCTGCCATGGGACACCCATCCTCCTTGTTTCCAGCCCCAGCCCATCCCTGGCTGCTGGGTGCCCGTTTATCCCAAGCCAGCACCAAGCGGCAGCACTGACTGTCTCCATCTCCAGCCTCACTGCAAGTGCCGCCCTGATAGGCATTTCTAGAACAAGATCTCCTATTCCACAGAGTTGCGGGGGAAAAAACCCTCCTGTCCCCATGAGCATTGCCTCCGTGGGGATTTCCA
>NW_008692565.1:5753-9431 GCF_000695815.1 Acanthisitta chloris
AGAGCAGCCACCCAGGAAGGGCTGGCACAGCTCCCTGGCCCTGGCTGTGCCACTGGGGCTGCCCCGACTTCCCCAACCTGGGCGAGGGCAGGCTTCAGCTTGGCATGTGGCAGGGGCTAATTTTGGCCCAAAGGGTTTCCCTTAAGCAGGCTCTGCTGCCAGGGTGGTTTTGAAGACAATCTTAGCTGGAGTCTTCCTTCCTCGACTGCCAGCAATCCGGAGCCGGGCTGGTGTGTTTGTGTTGTGTGTGCATGTGTGTGTGTATCTCCAAACCGCAACAAATATTTCATATTCGTTTTCTTTCTTTCCTTTTTTTTTTTCCCCTCCAAGCCCTTGGCTGTGGTATTTAAATAGTAGGTGTGGTCCCGGTGCTGCGTGCCAAAACCAACACCAGCTCCAGAGCAGATAACCCTGTGAGCAAACTCAGCAGTGAACCCACGACAAGCTGCCGGGAGAGCCATGGTGGGATGGGCACTGCTGCCGTGTACAGCCATGACACAGTCCCATGGGCAGACAGGCAGTAAGAGGGCACAGTGGCTGTGTGGCTCCCTGGCCCAACACGAAGGCTAGACCGAAGAGGCTGGGGCAGAGGGAGGAGGTGGTGGAATGAGTGTGTCAGATTGAAAGGCTACGCACTAGCTGCTCGGTGTGTGCAGCCAGGAGCTGTTTGGGATGGACCCAGATGGTCTTTGGGTTGTTTTTTTTAAAAATCAAGTAAGCATTTTGCTTAATTGCCTATTTTCCATGTTATAAACAATCAAAAAGATTTTTTAATTAAAAATGCTCCTTTTCTCCCCAAAAAAAGTAGAGTGTGAGTAAGTGGGAGGAAAAGTCCCTCCAGTGTTTCAAAAGCAGCTCGCCAATAAACTTTCTTACGCCCTGATGTTTTTCCCATCCAAGCTGAAAGTCCTGAGATATGGTGGTGAACGTCATGTATTTCAGCATGAGTCACTTGAAGAGAACCAGCTGCATCACCTGGCTGTGCAGGCAGCGCACTGGGGACGGCAGGGACAGCAGGGATGAAGGGGACCTCTGGGTGCTCTTTGTCCAAGGATGGATAGAGATAAATCCATTCAGCATTAGAGGAATACAGAAGGATCACTCTAGACCCAGAGCCTGGATCCTGCCCTCCCTTTCACTGAGGCAAGAACCATTTCTCGGATGGAGAGGGGTTGCTTCGGAGTACCCATCAAGCTTTGAAGCTTCATGGCATGAATATAATGCTAAGACGTTTGTGAGCACATCCACCTGTGAATGCGCACATGTGTCCAGCACTGGCAGTGACACAACCGGTCAAAGGGGAACCACAACACCTCAGCTCCAGCAGAGCTTGTGCCTGGCTGCTGGTATCCCTCCAGAGCAGCACCCACATCCAAAAAGACAAAGGAAGATCCTTATTACAGCCTTCAATTCCTGAGCTTTCTGCAGGGCTGGTGGGGCAACAGGTTCCTCAGAGGGTTGGTTTTCATAAGGTTTTGCACCTGAGGGGACGTGGTTGCCATTTGCTAGAAGTGGGATAGCAGGTCAGTGTCCTGGGAGGCGGATTGGAGGAAGCCTAAGCTTTCTCAGACCCAGCACACATCCCCTGCTGGCCTTGCTCCCTGGGTGGCCCTGGTGAGGTAACCCCAGTTTGCTCCCACCCTAAGCCAGTGCCCTGTGAGAAGCAGGCAGAAGGGGCACTGCCATCCCACAAGTGTGGTCCTAAGCAGAGACCACCACCCTGAGATGAATGGTTCCTCGAAGTCCTAGCTGTTGGGGATCATGTCAGGAGATGGCATGCTCTTCTCCAGCTGGAGCCCAGGAGCCTGCCCAGAGGATGACTGGGGATAAATGTCCCCTGGTTGGATGGTGCCTGGAGGTGGCTGCAGGCTGCTTGTCCCTGAGGTGAGCTGGTGCCTGGCCACGGCCAGGCGTGTGGCAGAGGCAGCCAGCACACCGCTCCCTGCCTCCCGGCCCCGCAGCAGCAGATGCACTGGAGAGGAGCCGGCCAGGCGTGCAGTGCTTCGCCAGCAGCACAAGGTGCACAGCGGGGCCAGGATCCACCCAGCCCGTGGCAGAGTAGGAGGGTCCTTGGCAGATGACATGCTATTTTAAAATCCACAGCCGAGCCAGCTCCCTGCCCAGCCTCGGCGTGCGTTCTGGCTACAGGCAAACAGCCTCGAGCCCAAACCCAACTGCTAGTGGCCTCCATTTTCCCTGGCCCCATCTTCCCTGCCACGCCTCAGTCCTGCTCCACCACTACCTCCCACGTGTCAGCAGGGGGTTTGGTGCAGCCGCAGTGTCCCGTGGCTCCCCAGGGACCACTTGGCCCCACTGGCACGTGTCCCAGCGCGGAAAGGAAAATAAGGTTCGGATGTCACCTCCCCAGTCAAGAGTGGAAAAATCTTTCCAACAAAACACACTTTTAATTCCTCACTGAGCGCAGGCAATGTTGGAGTCCCCAGACCCCCAGATTCCTGGCCAAACAGGGAATTTTCCACCTACATCAAAGCAGAGCTATATGGTTTTACAGGAACGGACATGGACGCTGTGCCCTGTGCACCTGCCCACCTGTCCCCTTGTTTTGGAATACTGCAATAACCATGAGGCACTGCGCAGGACCCCAAGGTCTCTTGCCCCCACCATGTTGATTCAGTTCTTCCTGCCTTCCTCAGCACCTTCCATACTGTGGGCTGCAGGGAGCCCAGGGGCCTTTCCCAGGGCTGACGGTCTAAATCCATCTCCTTTCCCAGAGACACCGAATGAATGAGATCTGACTGAACTCATAGCACATGTGATGGTGAAGATGCTGCTGTGCCCACACAATGGAATGGAGAATTGGAGGGGGTAGAGAGGGGATCTCAGGTGTTTAGAGCTGGAAGAGCACCCTGGCCCCACTGCCACCCTCCATGCATGGCCATACATCCCTCCTTCTCCTCTGGGATGGAGGCTGCTGAGGGGCAGAGGGAGTTTCTCTGCGGCTGCAATGAGGCTCCTTGGGACTGTGGAGCTCTCCACGAACTCTACAGGACTATTCGCTGAGCTGCCCCTGGAGCAATGAGCAAAGGACCATGTGGGGAAAGCCCAGTCCTACATCCCAGGCACTCCCCAACACCAAGTCCATTGTGGAGCCTGCCCTCACAGACTTATAGCCCAGGGGTGAGGGGTAAGAGCCATGGGCTGGTGATCCCCCCAACCTGAGGGAAGACCCAGAGCAGCTTAGGAGAGTGAGTGGGGATGTGAGTGGCATGAGGTGCCCTGTGGCCAGTAGAGCAGCACAGAAATGGTGCTGGGAGGAGGATGAGGAAAGCCTTCCTCACTGTCCTGGGTAGTCGGGGGCTTCCACATCCTAGTGACACTGTGGCCAGGACTTGCTCTTAGCCCTTGAGTGGATGTAGGGGGTCAGGATGCCCCTAAAGTGACCTGAACCTGTGTTTGCCTCAGTGAGCCTGTTCAAGTTCACCTGGTGCAAATGGGGCCACAGTGAGCACAGGAGCTTGGGGACACTTGGGAAGCTCTATCCGTCTCTGGTCACCTCTCCTACACCTCCCCCACCTGAGCCCTGGGAAAGGGTATTGCGTCCCCCAACTACTCCGGTGTGGGTCAGGTGGCTGCACCTCCCCACCAGCCCAATCTGATGCACTTCAAAGCCGGGGCAGAAGCACGGGCCGCCTGCCTCGGGGACATTAGTGCCGGGGG
>NW_008692566.1:0-15208 GCF_000695815.1 Acanthisitta chloris
TAATAATACATAATATCTATTGATCTATTTCTGATAGATTTTGGAGTGAAGAACATGTGATATTGTAACTGGACTCTTTTTAACTCTGAATTTTGCTTTCTCGTCCATTCCCATGCATCCCAGTTTCACCTTGGTGGTCACTGCTCTTACTGAGGCCTCTGGCAAATTATTCACTTGATAGATCTGTTTCTTTAAATCCTTTCTTTCTTTTTTTTTTGAAAAGTCAGGGCTTGTGAGTGAAGAAATGTTGCTCATTCTTGAGTGCCCAAGTGGCTAATATAGTTTCACAAATTTCTGAGAGGGAGCTCAGCTGGGCCCACTTAAAGCTCTGGTTGTGTTTGCTTTTGTTATATTTCTTTAGAGCCTCTTGAAATTGACTCCAGACCTTTTTACTGCACCTGGCACAAAGCTGTATTTGCTATCCAAACACTATCTGGAAATTAAGGTCTTCCCAAATGAGACTGTTCCCTGTCAGATTTCTGCCTTTAATAATGTTAACGAGAGCTCTGTTCCCCCCTCTCACAGGACTGGCCCATGGCTGACTCCCAGGACTGCATGAGTAGAATTTTGTTCACTCTCCATCCATTGGATGATTTAGATCCAAAAGGATTCTGTTTCACCATTCATTGTGCAGAATACCACATCATTAAGTTTAAATGCTAAGAACTGTTTTTACCAGTTTGATCATATGGTCACTGAACAGTACATATTCTCCAGTATTTATAAGGTTCTAGCCATGACTGTTAGCCCACTGGTTTTTGTTATGCTATCCAGTTTCTCACCCCAAACTACTATTAAATCTCTTCTATTTTGTTCTTCAAGCTGGTTGCACTCATTATGTGCATATTTCAGTTGGGTTTTTTTGTGATTAATTCTTATATATTGTTCCTAAGTCAGACTATGTACTTGCATAGTAATTTCCATCTTTCTGAATGATATTTTTGCAGGAAATCTTGTTGTCTCATAGTTTCTTATCAATTGTCGCTGCCTTCTCTGCATGATTTAGGAAGAGATTTTTTAGGGAGAAAGTGCTCAGGCATTGGAATGTGCTGCCCAGGGAGGTGGTGGATTCACCATCCCTGGAGGTTTTCAAGCTGAGACTGGATGTGGCACTTAGTGCCATGGTCTAGTGACCACGGTAGGGTTGGACTCGATGATCTTTGAGGTCTCTTCCAACCAGGCTGATTCTATGATTCTATGATTTCCCTGTATACATAGAAATCAAGCGAAGAAATTACATGACTTTGTCCCATTTATCTCCATCCACATTTTTGTTGCAAGTTCCTTTAAGAAACCATGCAGTCCCTCAGAATACTATTTGCTTTGTTGCACATGAGAGGTTTCTCTCTGTGAATGCATCCTGTGGTTCATCACCAACACCTTTTTTTTGGCCACTGCTCGAACTGTCTGAAGATGCTATGATCTTCCATTGTGCTCTGAAAAGAAACAAAATTCCACTGCAGATGACCTGAGCTACACTGCTTTCCCTTCTTTGCTCTAGTTCACAGGATTATCCCTTGTGATGGTGAGCCTCATATTCCTGTCTCATGCCTTGGTCCTGCAGGGCTTTCCCTCATGTCCTCTGAAATCTCCTCCAGCTTGCCTTTATGCAAGGCTCCCCAGGTGCAGGCTGATCTTTCCCTTCTGCCCCTCCTCACCTTTGTCTCTGCCATCTCATATCTCTTGTAAATTGTCTGTGCTCCCTGTTGACTCCAGGCCCCATCTCTTCACCATTTCTTTCTTTCTTCTTGTGGGGCTACTACCCTATTCTTTCTATTTTCTCCTGTTTCATGTAGAGACCTTGAGCAGTCAGTGGGTAACAGATGCAAAGAGCATTCATGGGGGCCACACATTCATTGGTGGCCCTGACATCCTCAGCACAAGACACCCACAGGGCTAATGTCTCTACTGGTCTTCACAGCACAGCTAGAGGCATGTTGTTGTCTTAACATAACTTAATTGCTGGACCTATTCCAGGACATTGTGAGAGTGGCACAATTTGATATTAAGAACTGCCACATCCATTTCTGTCATATAACACAAAGTTGGTTTCTGATTAGGCAGAACTTAAATACATTTGCCTGAAAAATGGAAATGTGGAATTTGCAACACAGTTGTGAAACAAAGTTATGAAAAAAAGAGAGCAATAAGATCATACTCCAGATGCTCTTTAGCTGTTCCAATTTTCAAGCTAGCTTGTGAGGTTAAGTGAATAGACTCTGCAGCTTACCCAAGGCCAAGATAAAGAGAACATCTTCTTTCTGGTGCAGGTGGCTGTCAAAGCCATGCAGGGCAACCTGTTCTTCTCCATCCCAGCAACACAAGATGACAATGTGACAGTCATTTAACAAGATTTGATGTAAGGTACCGTTGATAGGGTCAGAGAAAACAGTCAGAGAGACCCACCTTTTGAGTCCTGAGTTCCAGAAAGGACCCTCTTGTTTTCTAATCGCACTCTCAGGGGAGATTAAGGTGCGGCTGAATCCAACTTAGTCTCCGGTTTGGGTAACAGTTTATGTGTAAAGGATTATATGTGCACAGTTAACCCATTATATCACTTAGCTAAGACCTCAGTGTTTCAGCATGCTTCTTCCCAAGACATTTACTAAGCATCTAATGCAATAAGGATTCTCTCAACCTTGAGAAACAACACTGAGAGGTATCTCTAGATGAGATCCTGGCATTCAGCCTGCTGCTGTGCAGGAGAGCCCAATGTGTCCTGGGCTATCCACAATTTATGGAGTCAGATAATTGACTCATAGTCATATTTGTCTATTGACTACAGATGTTGCTTCCAAAGCTGCCTTGAGTTGGAACTCGTCCAGCACTATCGTGTCCTGGTCTGAGAAGGCTCAGGAGTGTTCGATCAATTCTCCCAATGTGAATTTAGACACAAATGAGGTCAAAATACTGTTAGAGAGTGAAACTTTACTACTGGTCACACAAGAGGGAGAGAAGGGGTGATAGAAAAGCTATAAACAGGAAAGGGGATAGTTAGAAGTAAGCAAGATTTGGTATGCCAAAGCAGTGGTAGTCACCACCATGGATCCAGCAGTGTTCTGATGATCTGAAGTCGTGTAGAAGGGTGGCATAGGCACCTCCATAGGTCCAGCAGCATTCCAACGATCCATAGTCATCGTTTTTTCAGTGGTGAGTATACACACCTTCATTCTGGAAGCTGGTCCTTTTTTACAGAGCTCTGTCAGGGCACTAATTTGTCAGCTTTCCTTGAGTTGCAGGGTGAGCTCACAGCAATTCCCAGCCTGGTGATCTTAGCAGCTGGAGGTGGATGAGTCGTTACCTCTGCAGCTAGAGGGGATTTTGGTGGTGGACTATGGCACCTTGTTATCTTGGCAGCTAGAGGATTTCCATGGTGGGAGACATCCTGTGGCTCAGCAAGCTTTGAGGCAATCCATCACCCCTTTGCCACACAACAAGCCGTCAAAGGCAGGCAATGTCAAAACAAACATTTCTTAAGGATCCCTTACATATGGTTAGGTGGATGAATTGTTTAAATTAGCCTTTGGATATTGTGTTCTCATCTGTCTCCCTCAAAATCAGTTTGAATTGGATGGAGCCATCATGACCAGACCCATTACGACCACCACTGGTGGTTATGACCTGAAGAGATCACAGGATGTAAAGGACAAATGGTAATGGGAGGAAGGAGCACATCATCACCATTTCCTTTGCAAATCTTGAAAGCAATGACTCAGTTCTTCATTATGGTCCCAACTGAGTGGGAAACTGCGTGTATGCAATGCCTTCCCAGCCTGCACAGTGTGAGTGTCACCTTGTCCCATCCTGAAAGGATCTGAATATGTCAAAGAGTGGGATGGGAGTCTTGGGTGTCTAAATAATGAAGGCATGGGGTCTAGTTGTCAGACCTTCTTTATTTGAGACTTAAAAAGACTCTCTGATGAGGGACAGTGGTTATTAGTCATAATACGTGATTTTATTAAAACCACTCAAAGGGCATCAGACAAATGAAATAAAGAAGCAAATACAACAATTAGCAACAGATTTGCAGAAATGACATAAATGGACATAAATGCCACAAAAACCCCAAAATGTCCATTGACTGCAGGAAACTTTAAAGTGTTGGAAACATTTTCCCGGGAAGCTGACAAATGCATGTTGCAGGCCTGAGTGTTGGTGGCCAGCCCACACTTGTATAGATCATGAGATTCAACAGTGATTTTCTCATGGCCCTCTGTTTGTGCTGCTTGATGGCACAGTGCTAACTCTCCACTGTATCATTAACTACACCTGTCAGGGCATCTTGGAAGTAGGTTTTGGGGGAATCTGGAATATTGACGAGAAGGGTATTTGGAGAAGGCAAATGTTTTGGACTGGCAGATGCTCACTACATCCTCCAACATTCCCTTGACACATGGCCCAGTCCTGCTGTACCTTGCTGTCTGACCTCACAGGAGCAGGAAAGTGGCTTTTCTACAAGTTCCATTCCACTTCTGCATGCTTGCCTGAATTTTAGGTGGAATCCTACTTCCCTGAGGTTTACATATCAGTCTATCAAAATTTTGTTTCATTTTTCGGTTTCCTTCAGTCAGCAATCTCTCAAATAAAGAAAGTAAAACAGAGCTAATGCCACTCAAGCAGCAATAACAGTTATCACTTGGCTTCTGTTAGCTTTATCTTACCCCAGAGACAACAGGAAGTCAACCTTTGGACAACAAGGGTGATTGTAAAGATCCACACAATTGGAAAATAAAACATAATGAAGCTATGAAAATGTAGTCCAGCAGCTTTTCATCCAACGTGGATGTGCAACTGATTGACAGAATCCCTCCAGTTTATCAGTGACCTATATCAGAACACAAAAAAAATAGGAGAAGACTAGGGATAGCATTGCATTTCCTTCCTTGCAAATTTTTAAGAACAAATTACATAAATATTTCAGAGAAACCAATCAGGTATAACCCATCCTGCTCCAGTACTGCAGAAATTATCTCAGTGTACTCGAGACAGAATGTCCACCTCTAATGTTACTATGAAATCTAACATCTAACAGTACAATGCTCTAAGATTCAGAACATTTATAATAATCATCTACTTTTGAAATCCTAAGCTTTTGGTATTTTCCATCACTAATTCTTGGGTTTCTTCTGTTCCAGAGCCTTCCAGGAATCAAAGGAACTCTTCTAAGGCAAAATTGCTCAAGCACAACTCGTTCTAATGAGATTATACACTAATAACACCTCCACACACTTTTTGTCTTTTCTCCTTAACTAATAATTCTTTCATGCGCTCATCTCATCTAGAAATTTGATACTCTTACTTTTCACATTTTTACCATTCTCCATTTTCTCTAACTTATAAAGTCTTGCTTTTTAAGTTCCTACACCACTTTTTAGAGCTATTGCCTGTTTCAGTTGTGCTTACCCAGCATAAAAGCAAATCTAATGGGTTCGACATCAGCTTGTGTGTTTGGAAACAATATCAAAGACGGGAAGCTGCATAAGCGTTTCAAATGATGCAGTATGGACAAGGGCCATTTGTCAGCTCACCATGGACATTCATGGGAGAGGATCTATATGCTACCCTATTGCATCAAATAAAGTAAATTAGCACATGTGAGAAACGACAGAAATGGCTTCAGGAAAAACATTCAGGCACCCGAAAGTGGTATAGCATTATTGTGTTTTGCTTAGCAAGTCCACTTCAGTACAGCACAAGGAGGCGTTTCAATAGCTTATTATCTTCCCAGATGAAGTTGGTGGTTTAAAACCAGATCTACTCATGCTCTACTAAAGGCATTTTCCCCTGAATTTCTATCTGAATTTCTATCTGAATTTCTATCTGAATTCCCAGTGTCCACATTACTGTCAGACAGTAAGAAAACATCATTTCGATAGCCCTTTCCCCTGGTGGTGATGAGCAAAAAGTTCCATCCTGGTTTGGGGCCATGATCTTGTGCATAAAAGCAGCAGCTTACTCTGTCTGTACTTTGAGCTAGAACCAGTGCTGATCCGTATGCCATTGCACTGATCCAAAAGCTCTAAGTTCCCCAGTGTCCACATTACTGTCAGACAGTAAGAAAACATCATTTCGATAGCCCTTTCCCCTGGTGGTGATGAGCAAAAAGTTCCATCCTGGTTTGGGGCCATGATCTTGTGCATAAAAGCAGCAGCTTACTCTGTCTGTACTTTGAGCTAGAACCAGTGCTGATCCGTATGCCATTGCACTGATCCAAAAGCTCTAAGTTCATGCTGCTGGGATGTTGTTGCTCTGTGAAAAGTTGTATAACTACTATCTTCCAAGTTTTTCCCTAGAAATATAACCAATATTCCTGAAAACCTTTCACAGATGCCATAGTCTGTCTGAGGAATCCTAGCAGAATACAAGGTTATCTTCTTTTCAGTATTTTTTATGCAATGTAGAGGAACAAGATGAAAATTCATGACAATGTCTCATCACTATTGACATTAGCAACTAAGTCTCTGAGTTGATCAAAGCTATTTAATTTAATTTCCAGGTCACTTAGTTTACTGCAATTTAAGCATTCAGTAGAGTGCAATTTCTTAACAGACTGAAGAAGAGACAGTGTCAGGTTAAGGCTTCAGACTGAGTGGGCTGTGGGTCCTAACTTATTTGTGAATTGCCCCATAACTCATTATTAGCATAATTGATTCTTTAGTGTATTATCTATTTAGATGTGTCAGTGATGACTGACTGGTCTGATGGATGCCCTTTCTGATTAATGTTTTCTAAATAGCAAATACAAACCCTATCAGTGGAGATCAGGTTTCCTGTGTATGGCCAGGTGACTTTTTGCATATGGAGATTCACACATGAAACTGCTCTCAGTTCATGTCTCTGCTACCACATGGACGTGGCAACAGGAAGATAAACACTATGAAAAGCAAACCTAAAATGCAAGCAAAAGTGTAAGCCTTGACCTTTCATAGCATTGCAGCTTTGGCAAACTGAGAGCAGAAGACATAGAGTGGTGTATTTTGACATGGTATTCCTGATGTTTGGGTTGCCCAGGGAGGTGGTGGAGCCATCATCCCTGGAGGTGTCTGGATCTAATGCTGGAGGATATGGTTTGGGATTTAGAGGTTACAGCAGAGTTGTATTTGATGATCTTAAAGGTATCCTCCAACCTTGATGATTCCATGTTGTGGTCATTACACAGCTTGCAGGAGACAGTTCTTGACTGTCAGTCATGTCTATATACCAAAGTGAGACCAGGAGGAGTATTTAGTGAGATTACCCTTGTTTATACTGAGTCTTGCAGAAAAAAAGTAATTTAACAAGCAGGACTGAAGGAGTTTGGTTTCTTACACATTTGCCTGTATGGATGCAGGGGAGAAGGAAAAGAAATCTCGAAAATTTTCAGAGGTCTAGTATTTGGTGTGCTGCTATTACCATGGTTAATGTTTTGCTTTCCACTGCACCTTTTTCTCAGGAGATAGACAAGTCGTTTGACATTTCAGATCTCTTCAACCTTCTGACGCATTTGGCTGAGACTTAAAAACTGGATTAAAAATCACTGGGAAGGGTGAGGAGCTATAAGATACTTATACAATGTCTCTCCACAAACACTTCTGGTTGCATGAAGGACACGATCTCACAATTCTCATATTATTAGGAAATCAGGCTAAAAATACCACACTTTTCCACATAAATGGCAAGCTCTGCCCAGGACACAGATGTCACTGGGATGAGAAGAGAGCAGAACAAAGAGGACATGGTGGGAAGACAGCATGAAACTTCCCCTGGGCTTGTTTACACCAGCACAACGTGCCCTCCAGTTGCACCGGCATAACAGATGTTCCCTAAAATAAATAGGTTTCAAGAAAGGGATGGAGATTTTTGATGTGAGAAAATCACGTGGAGACTAGGCATGAGTGTGGGACTGTGTCAAGCTCCGTGTCTGGCTTCAGGCCTGAGGTAAACCCAGGTACTTCTCACTCAGCTTGTAGCTGTGCTACCCATCCAGTGGTGTGAGAAGTTTTTCAATGCAGGACAGAGCCAAATGGCTGATGTTGTCATGTTCTTGTACAAATTTTTGTCTCTGGCTCACTGGAACAGGGATATCACACTCTTGCCATGCATCTTCTGAGGGTGAACTGGTGCTGCACCTTTGCGAGACAGGGGAAACAAGTCACTACCACTACACTGCAAACCCTACTGATAACATTGTGTGGCAGCAAAGCAAGAAAGGAGAAACTACAACCAGCAGTAAACTCTGCCTTGAAAGTGAGAAGAAACTGAGAAGGTAGGGATTGTGCATATTTCCCAGGGGATGGATGAGCTTCCTAGAAATTGCCTGTGTTTGGTACAGAACAGGTTACAAAAGAAACCTGGAGAGCATCCTCAGTGAGTGACAGCAGTTTGTATGAAGCTGAGTAATATCTCAGAGAAGAAAAATTTATCCACAAAGAGAAAATAGCTGCTTCTGCAGAGGAGTCACAGGCAGGTAAACTCAATGCAAGAGACAAGATTAATCTGCAGTAAGTTAAACCAGAGCCCAGAGCCATTTGAAGTATGAAAGGGTGAATCCTCATCAGGGTCTTACCAAGCAATGAATAGTTGTTTAATAAAAGGCATAAAACAAAAGCATAAGAAAGAGTTAGCCAGGAAATTTTGCTAGGAAAGTGTCAGCTGTGTGTTTCCCCCATCACAGGTAACCAATACCTGTGAAAATACATATGTGAAGAGTGGCATCTAATTAATTTGTTTAAAATCATTCCTAATGTGCATCTGAATGGAAACTCAGCCCAAATTGCAGTTGCAACTCTTGGAATAGTTGGAGAATCTGTTGTGAAGGACAGCCCTTGGAATTTGGGGGCACATTTCAAATGTTTAGATAGTTAAGTGCTTAACACTGAGATCGGAAAAAAAAATCCTGGACTTTGATCCAAAATTGAGGATGAAACAGACTTCATTTTAAGCCACATTAAGGTTCAGATGGGCTGTCTTTTAATTTGGGTCCCCAAACCCTAGGAGTTATTGACAGGAAGAAATTTCTGGCTATGTACACTTACACATCTCAGGAGTATAACAGGATTAACACGAAGTTTTTGCTCCATTTTCTTCCACTAAGGCACCAGCCTTGATCCAAAATTGAGGATGAAACAGACTTCATTTTAAGCCACATTAAGGTTCAGATGGGCTGTCTTTTAATTTGGGTCCCCAAACCCTAGGAGTTATTGACAGGAAGAAATTTCTGGCTATGTACACTTACACATCTCAGGAGTATAACAGGATTAACACGAAGTTTTTGCTCCATTTTCTTCCACTAAGGCACCAGCCCTCTGGCAGGAACTGCCACACTTGCTTTGTGTGCTCCATCAATTCAGGTATCATGACTGTCCTTCTAGCCAAAAAAGGTATTAGTCCTCTGCTTGAGGGAAACTATGAGCAATGAATGACTTTCTTCTCAGAGTACAAAGCTCTACATGACAAAAAGGCTGCCTGTGGTGATGATGAGTTAATAATGCTTGATGAAGACAGAAATAATGCAACCAACATGTAATAGAGACCCAAAGCTGTGTAACAAGCCCCACTGTGTCTAGCTTTTGTCTACTTGAAGGCAGCACATCCTTGGGCTTCTGATGCATTTTTTGTGCAGTTAAATTCTTGCCTTCAGCCTCTAAGATCCTACATTAGCCAGTATGTTCCATGTCTCTGATTTTCTTCCCCTTTCCACTGTGTTGTATCAGCACTCAGAGCCTCACATCCCTTTAATTATCTTCCCTCACACTTACCATATTGCTGGTACTCTTTTTCAAAATTGTTTTGTCCTTTCTTTCCTACAGTCCTATCAAACCCAAAGCACATCATGACAGATGCACACACACACACTAACGTCACAGCTTGTCTCTCCATGCTGCTTTTTTTCCCTCTGTACTCTCTTGGTGTCCAAACTGTCTGCTGTTCTGCAGATGGCTGTCTGGGTTTGGGGAAACATAAAGGGTGCAGAGAGGCCACAGGTCTTGCTATAAAGATTTTGGAAGTTTAATGGAAAAAATGTGCTAAGCCCTCAAAGGAGCAATGGAGCTACTCTGTTCCCGTACCACTGCAGTATTCACATCGCCTAATATCTAACCACCAACTGCCCAAGGAAGGAGGTTTTCTTCACTCCTAAAAGCACCAGACAGACAAAAATGCTGTTGCAAACAGTTGTTCAGGACACATCCTGTTTTGAATTCCTTTGAAGAAATCAATTTGTTTCCATTTGCTCTATATATGTGGAGGGCAGGTTGGGGACTTCTAATGCAAACCTGTACATTATGGGCTTTGGGTCAGCTGATGTCAACCCTCTTGGCATTCTAACCATTTTGAGACCTTATGGAGTCAGTTGTTTGCTTTGTGACCTGCAGAGTTGGCTAGTCACACAGAGCAAGGCATATTCATCCCACCAACATTATGTCTGAGATCTTAAGGCCACTCTTCTGTTACTCTATATTGCAGTTCCTCTAGGTGCAACTGGTGCCACATGTCCCTCTAAATCATTCATACTCTGGGCACAGGAACACACTGGTTTTGAATGTTTGGTAAGGCACAAATTGCATAATACAAAACTACCACTCATAATAACAACAACGGTAGCACAGTGTTCACATTATATCAAGGATACTAAATACTGTGGTTATAAAAAAGAGATGAGATCTGTTTTCCTCTTGATAAGAAGATTTAACTGAAAATGAAGAAAAGAATTGACAGGGTATGAAAAATCTAAGTGCAATAGCAATGATTTGTGATGTATTGGATGTCTTTGTGGATGTAAGAAGTGTTGTGTAAACTGAGAATTTGCTATACTATAAGGCAATGGGTCAGAAAAAAATCCCCATGGAATGGTATCACTGCAATTCAGAGAGAGTAGTAAAATTTTGAATTCCATGATGCTTTGAACTAAGTTAAACCTGCTTCAATAATTGTGTATCCTCATCACGTGAGCCATGTGGCAGGATTCAAGAAAGTGGGAGGTAATAAAATAATAATAATCATGCTTTCATCATGCTTGACTGAAAACTGGAAGAAGACAGAAATCTCTTCATTTTTAATTACCTTTTGATATTTAATTTGACTATTTGATCAAAAGATTCTGGGTTGACTCTAATAGTGCCATAACTTGGCTTTAAAAGTTCTTTGTAGTGGCAAGAATGCTAAAAGAAAATATCACAAATAAGAGTGCATACAATATAAGAAGTTAGCTTTAGTACAGAGGTAGAGATGATTATTACAGAACAAATTTATACATGAATTTACAGTGCTTGAGCTTGATTGCTTTGTTGCCAGTGACTTGAAGAAATGTCTTCATTGCAAAAGCTAAGTTGGACAAATGCTTCTGGTTGGGCTTTTTGTTCATTGTCATCACACCTCACAGTCCCAGGGACAGAATTTTTTGTTTACTGAACTGACTGCAGTGAACTTTATACAAGTATAAAAATTGCTGTGGCTGGAAAAGCAGGTTCTTTATTAGTGAGTTGAATTCACCTGCAGGAGCAGTAAGAGATCTGTTCACTGTTCAGAAATAAATAAAAGGAGATAAACTACGAGTGTTTCTGTGAAGCACATCCACCTACAGCTGGTCCGTGTTTTGTGATGGTTGCTTCCTCTTTGGAAAGTTCTGCTTTCAGTTTGGTTTCCCTGGGAACGATATGTAAGAAATAGTCTCTGTTGTGCTGTCTAGAGGTTTGACTTATACACCAAAATACCCATAATATTCCCTTGAGACACAGATACATTCATGTCCAGAGATAGCTGATATCCATTGGCCCAACTCATAGAAAGGCTTAATTTAGCAAAAATCAGCTGATCCTGTTGCTCCACTGCTGAGATGGTTTTGTTTTTCTACTTGGTTTGTAATACAAAGTTATAACAGAGGGGTCCCAAAATTCTGTTTTCAAGATTAACCACTTCAGGAAGTGTTTTCCTCCCCAGAAGTCTTTTTTTAAATTATAATTATTATTTAAAAAAACCCACCCCAAGACCTGTTTGTTTTATCTTCTTTTGCCAAAGGAAAAAATCAACAACCCCAAAAAATCATTGCTGATAAACTAAACTTTTCTGTTCTAGCTTGAGTAAATATTTTTGATGTTAAAATAAACAGAGGATTAATTGCCTGTCATTGAAACATTGTTGGAGTACCTACTGAGAGTGTCTCTTTTAAGGGGTTAGAGAAAACTGTTCCATTGAAAAAATACATTAATTTCTGATGCCATTTCTCTTTCAAGTGACCTTGCATCCTTATATACAACCTTTACATCCTTAGAAAGTCTGACTGTTTAAGTTCATTAGGTCAATGTAGCACCACTGATTCCCAGCCCTTATTTGCCCTGGTGCAAAATAGGCTCTAGTCAGGCAATGCTGCAAACAAAATGAACTCCAACTGTGTCCATGATCTTACCAAAGTTCTCCAAGCCGAGGTGCCAGCAGAACCACTGACATGATGAATGATGCTCCTGCTCACTAAATCTGTCACCAAAATGGAAATTTGCTTGGAACAAGAGTGTTAATTTTTGTGTGAAAGGCATGACTGAACTGAAATGGCAAAATCTAACACTTCTAGATACTGAGTATCCTAAGGCCCACTGAAGTCTCTAGAAGTTCTGAGCGATAAATATTTTTGCAAGGCACTGAAGGAAGATTATTGCAAAACTTATTGAAGTATAAAGCCCATCACTGATTCCAGCAGGCTTCAGATCAAGCCCAGTGTGAATGAGTATCAGGGTATGTCTACATAGTCCTTTGCAGGCAGAATACAAGTTTCTCTGCCCAAGACTTGAGCCAGTTGGATGCATGACAGCCTTGAACTGGAACCCATGTTACTGCACTTACAGTGCTGAGCCCAAACTAAAACCCCTGCTGAAAGACAGAAAATATCAATTTGTGCTCAGCAGTTTGCTCCATCCAAGGATGAGTAGAGTAGATGCACATATGCTCAGAGCTCAAGCAGAATGATTGCATGCTTGTCTCCAAAAGACCACATAGAAAAATGTTCTGAAAGAGGAAGAGCATCTAAAATCTAAAACATCCAATGCCCTGGACCCCTGAAAGAGGAAGAGCATCTCAAATCTGATATGAAATCTAAAACATCCAATGCCCTGGACCCAGAGAAACTGAGGAAAACAGACAGAATAGCTCTTTCCTAGCAGTGTTTTTCCTAGTTGGTTTCTTAGATGAATAGAAAAGAGATAGCAAGAGAGTTCTGCAGATGAAAAAAAAAAATGAAATTAATTGAAATAAATTCAAAAGCCACAAAATGATCGACTTCACTGGCATGAGCTCTGCAAGACCCCAAACAATACTTTAAAGTGATGAATTTTTTTTCACATTAGTTTTAATTAAGCTCTCATTAGGCTCTTGTGTCCTTAGAATTTGGCGAACAAAAGCATCTGGCTTGCCCAGCGAGTTTCCCAAGGTTGCACAGCTCTATTCCTAAGGAGATTTATCACTTTTTTTTTTTTCTCCTCTTGAAAGAACCTTACATGAACCAATTCAAATGAAAACCACATGGACTAAAAAAGACTTCATCATGCCAGATACCTTTTTATATCCAAAGCAGTGAACTTGTAGTCAGTTTGTCCTTTCATGTGTTGTTTTTTCTGGCTTTGGGACCTAAGAATGATTTTTTACTACGTGCAGTAGTAAAACAACATATTATGCAATTCTATTTTTCAGGGAGAACACTATGTAATTCATAGTCTTTGCAAAGCCACATTTTCTGTTCAACAAATACAAAAAGTGACTTCTCTTTCCATTGTGGGCAGACATCTAGAAATTTGTGTTCAGCAAATGGTATTCCAACTTACCTTATTTGGGGTTTGGGGGTTTTAACTGTTTCAAAAGTGACTGTATAATGTAGCAATAAAAAGCTTCCAAACTGTATTTTTATCCCTGTCACTCAAGAACCTGACACATAAGAGGGATAATATCTTTTATCCTGAGGCTTCCAGTCAAAGAATACAGGTGAAGACACAACATACCACGACTAATTTGCAGCCCAACAGATCGGATAAAAGAGGAAGATCTTTCCATAAAATGCACATGACGGATTAGCATCTGTGTTAAAATAACTTATTGGAAATGTACTCACTGGGATGAGTTTGAAGATTATGCCATATTCCAAAGAAAGCTTTCAGAACTCTTTCATATTTCTTAAAGCTGATCTCCAAAAGAGTTAGTTAAATTGTTAAGTGCACTTTTTAAATTGATGCTTTTGTTTTGTAGCTTGAAAGAGTCATAATTCCAGAAGACGAGCCCTCTAACCTTTTGATGGATTCACGTGGTGCCTAGCATCTCTTCTGTACGCAAAGGTCATTAACTTGTTAGATGCATGTTCACATGATGGATACTTAGGTATTGATTTTCCCAAATCAAAGCTCACAGCTCAAGAATTGCCTGTAATGTGTAGCTGGGAAAATCTCCCAAAGAATTCACTCACCTAGAACTTAGAAATATGTTAGAACTTTGAAATGTGATGACAAGGAACATATGATTATGCTTAAGTATGTCTTCTCATGCTCAGCTGTGGTGTTAAGAGAAGGCAAAATACAGATGAGCTTTCTCCCAGTCATAAAAATGCATTTGCCAGCCTTCATGGGAGAATAATCCATTTACTGCTATACAATGATGCTACACTGTTGGAATAGATTGCCCAGGGAGGTGGTGGAGTCACCATCCCTGGAAGTGTTTAAGAGGCATCTGCATCTGATGCTAGAGGATATGGTTTGGGGGTTAGAGGTTTAGGGGTTCCAGCAGAGTGACAGGTTAATGGTTGGACTTGATGATCTCAGAGGTTTCCTCCATCTTTGATGATTCTATGTTCTACATCAAGGTCAGGAAGCTTCTGGGCTGCAGCTTGCGGGAGATAGGGAGAGTATTCTCAATAGGATTGCTGTATGCTTGTCTTACTATTATAGTCTTCTGTACATGTCTATTTTTTGAGTGCTGTGGCTCTTCTGTTTCAGGTGCAGTAGCTTACAAAGGGAGGATGAAGACCCTAGAAAGAGCTGGTGTAGCCTTAATCAGAAAAATCCAGAATTTCCACAGCCTGGTCAGGATTGAGAGGTAATTTACACAGCCTGGTCAGGATTGAGAGGCAATGAGCAGTGGTGTTTCATGTGTTCACAGAAGGTATGTCCATACCTTAACCCTGGAAAGAAAAATACTACAGCAGTTCTTCCTTTCAGCTCTGCACCTGGATACCCCTGTTCATCCCAGTCGACCCCCA
>NW_008692566.1:15275-20922 GCF_000695815.1 Acanthisitta chloris
ATGGTAAAGCATGCCAAGAAGAGGATATCCATGTTGCAGTCACCCTCAGTCACCAGACCAGCACTCCAGACATAGGAAGGCTGTGAGAAGACAACGATTGTCAGAGTTGAGGTTTTTCCTATATGTGGTCATGCAAACAATGTTTGTCTAGCCCCAGAGGTGCTGTTGGAAGAAATCCACTCTAGACTGAACCTACTGGGTCTTGTAGCAATTAGTTCCCTATAAGCAGACACATCACAGAGCTGTAGAGCAAGTGGGGCAGGGCTGTGCTCAAGAACAAGTAGGAGGGAGTGCTAAGCACACTTCCTCATGTGGCACCAAATGAATCCCCAGCCTGTCATGTCTCTGCTTTTTCACTTTAAATAACGCTCTTGTAAAACATAAGAAGATAAAGCATAAGAGGAGATATTACAAGACGTTGAAAAGATGCACTTCACTTTGCATTTTCCTTAGTCCTTCTCATTACAGGGAACAACAAATCTGTCTAGCCAGAGTGCCAGAAAGTTTATGGTGGGATTGAGCAATCCTGCCAGAAGACAAAACGGTGTTTTGCCTCTTATGCAGTTCCTCTATTCATGAAATCATGTTCTTTTAGCTCTTTTCCCTAATCCTTCCAATTCAGACAGGATTCATAACTTCTCTTGCAAGAAGACTTTCCTTTCTGAGGGTTCCCTCACATCTGTCCTCCCTGAGGAATATTGCTTTTTGACTTGAGTTTCCAGTTGGAGCTTTGTCATCTTCCCCATGAGTATCCAGCCCCATGGGCACCAGTGATAAATTCCAGTGGCATTTAGTGATGAGGGAAATGTGCTGACTATATCGTCCAAGTGAAGTGAATGATTTAAGATATGTCACATTTAGATGCTGTAAGAGAAAGCTGGTTTAATAGTATTCCATACCATGCTTACACAAGGTAGGATGGCTCCTGGCATTATATGAAACATCAGTTAGTTGCTGTATTTTAAATTGGATTAATGCAAATGTTCAAGACATTCTCACTCGCCCTTTTGTACTGCAAGCATCACCTGCTACTTTAGCATCATCAGCACACTTTATATCAGAGTGGAAACCAACTTAATTAAGTTGGATTTCAGTGTTCAACAATGCCAGGACAAGGAGACTAGGAAACAACTGAAAAGGAACAGAGAACTTAGTAGCTCTTTACCTCCTCTCAGTGCTGTTACACTTCTTGATATTGAAAGTCACATGTTCTTGCTTTAAATCTGTATATTACAGCCTCTCCACTGCAATTCATTCCATGATTTTGGGAGTACAGGCAAGCTTGGAAGATCTTTCGAAGCAGGTTATTTACTCAGTGATATTTCCATATTTCTGTGCTGCAAAGACCTCTATACTCTTTCAGATGTTTTGTGAAGATAATCTGACTAAAACAACAAAATTACTTCTTATTGACTTCTACATCTTCTGTCCACTAGTTGTTTTGATCTCTCATAATTTGCAACTGGACCAATATGTAGCATAGACACATGGTACAGCTCCTTTCCCCTGACTAGCTGAGCACAATTTCTTGGACCTGTCTGCAGCCATGAAGTCTCAGTGTCAATTTCAAATTCACTTTCTGGAAATTTTTAGCAATATTTAATTAAAAGTTACTCCGAATATCCCTTTTTTTTGCAAGACTGACTGCAAAAATACTTTGTGGGTGAACCTGTGTCGAAACAAGCCAAAGAATTTCATTTGGCCAACCAAAAAGATTTTCATGGACAGTTTGTTGCCTACCCCTACTTCAACATGTGTGTACTATGCTGCTGTAAGATGCTCAGTAAGTCAATTAACTTTACAAATTGAACACAACCCTGTTGGTTAAACACTTCTGTTACTAACCTGATTAAGGACAAAATTCATCCTAAAGTAACTGAAAGGGGTAGTCTGTCCCTTTTTGCAACCTGTTGTTTGAGGCTGTGGAAAAAGTAATGTAGATGGGCAAAGTACATTAGAGATATTATGTGTCTGAGACAATTCAGGATTTGTCCCTTCAGAACCTATTTCATATTTGCCAGGGAATTCACTGTCAGCTTATGGTATCTCTTACTATCAGTTTGAGAACTCTTCTAAGGCTGAGAATGGTAGAGATGCTCTGCTCACTGACAGCATTAGGAACCAATGCCCTCTGGGAGATGTGTCATCTTCCAGTATAAACCTGTGGACGGGGTTAGGCATGATGCCAGAGTAATGAGACTTTCACACCATCTAGGAAAGCCTGTTACTCTACCATTCTTGGTACAGATTGATTTCAAACTGGTTCCTATCTCTTTAGGATGCTGGAAGAAACAGAGATAAGGGCAAGAAAGTCATTGCCTTGACCGCCATCTTCACCAAAGGGCATTTCTCAGACTGTCTGGGCTCTGCAGATCACCTCATCAATGCTCCAACCTAATATATACAGGTAGTTTTTATAGCTATTATTCAGTGGCTGCATCAAGAGAATGACTGGAGTAATTCCAGACCAGGAAATTTCAGGGGCTGCCATGAAAAGGAGATGGTAAAATTTTTCACCAACAGATCAAGAAAAGATTGCAGATAAACCAGCTGGTTTTTATTTGCCCAATATACCCTGCACAAACTGAGTTCATTCTGAGCCATCTGACCCCTTAAGGTGGCTAGAGGGAATCGTTTCATTGTGCAAATTCCTTGTTACAGCTTTGCAGTTAAATTTTGTGTGTGAAGTAAAAGTACATCTGTGTTTAATTTTACAAAATTGCCATACATCATAACCTCAGAAGAACCCCTCAAGATCATGCAAATTAAAAGCAAGTATTCAGATGATTTGCATACATGTTTTTTTGGGTTAGACATTACATTGGAATGCATTGGCAGTGAGTGGCTGTGACTAATGTAACAGAGCCTTACATTTAATGCACTGCATTATACAGTTTTATGCACAGTAATGTAATAATTAGTTTGTCAAGATATCACGCTCAGTTCAAATTTAAATAGTGTTGCTCTCTGCTGGTTAGTCTTGTGAACTACATCTTTGTGACTATGAAAACTGCCCATTAAATTGTTCTCAGAGGCAGGACATCATGTCCCATGCCACCAGCTGCTATCCAAGCAGAGTGATTTTGTGAGAAACAAGGAAGTACATGCAACAACAAGTCACTTTGATCACATTCACTCTTTTCTCTGGCAGATGTTATTCCAAAACAGCCTTAGCCCTGAATTGCTACATCCTTCTTATTAACCCATCCTGTATTTTCACATGGGATCATTCTTCATAATCTTTTCTATTCCCTCTTCCTCCTAGATTTCCCACCTCCTGCATAGCTGTTCTGAAGAGCATCATTGAAGGATGCTTCTCTCAGTCTTACAAGAAAGTAGCAGCCCAAATTGCATTTCCTGAAGAAAAGGAACTAGTCAACACATCAGGCGTGTTTTGATTTTACCATTTGGGCTGAAATTTTAGGAGGATGCTTTCTGTTTTCTCCTGACTGAGATCTAGAATGCTCAGCTACAGTGCCTAAGTGTTCAGCATGTTTGCAGGTACAATCGTACATAGAATCAGATGCTGTGTGAACTGCAAAGCTTAGGAGAACATCAGATATTTTAGTAGCAAAGAGGGATTTGGTTTGCACATGGGCATCGAAGTTAACTTTCATCACTACTGACCAAGTTCTTGACATCTTGTTTTATCTCATAAACAGGTGAGGAGTCTGGAGAGGAGACAATATGATGAGACCATGCAAACTATTCTGTAGTATGGTGCAAAGAGTGTTTACTTTTCTCTGACCCTCTATCATAACCTCTGCACAAGAGAAGAAGAAACAGAAACTGAAGAGTTTAAAGAATTGCCCAAGTTATTCACAGTAATAATAATAATGTACAATTTGGTAATCTTGTACATTTTTCCAATTCTGCTCTTTACTTAGATGTACAAACTCTGAGAGAAATCACCTTTCAGCTATTTACATCCTACTTAGCTAGGGCATATATCATAACTCGCTTTACTATATGTATCATTTTCTGACTGTATGAAATTAATACCTGACAGTTGTCACAGAAAATTGTTAGCTGATCATAGACAAAGTTTTCAGTGTAATTATTGTATAATGTATATAAGTAGGATTTAAATAATAAAGAAAATGTGAATTCTAAATTTACTTCAATTCTATATTTTAAATCCAAATTGTATGAGCTACAGACTAAGTCTTTCCCTTGTTTATGTTTTCAAGTACCAAGAACATTAAGATCCAGATCTTTCTTATCGGATTCTATTTATGCTATGCAAAGCTCCTTGCTGCATTTACTTCATCACAGATGTGTATTGTATGAATTTGAGATCTTCAAATACCTCTTGGTCTATTCCTCCTTCCAAACAGACAGTCCCAGATCATCCTCTGATTATATTTTTAATTATCTCCTTCAATTTCCGCCATGAAACAAGTTAGTTTTGGCCCTGATGTTACATGTTTTCAGGAAACATTTCATATGGAGAAACAATGAGTATATGACATAACTTGTGAAACTTGCTCCTGCAGTTTTCACTCAGGCATTATTTCCACTTATTATGGTCTTTGCTGCCAGTGTTTTCCAAAATGGAAAAATAGGGACTCAAGAAGAAAATATGAGTGAGGGACAATATGTACTCATAGCAGACTACGGGTTTGCTTAGGAATGTAAATTAGGGAGACCTTGGCAAAATTTCAGCACATAATATTATGTGACAAATCTCAAATCAGGACAGGGAATATGCCACATAATTTTACTTTAGTACTAAAGAAGTGTAATTTAAAGGGAGTGTTGGAAGACAAAAGTTGTCCAGAAGAGATTGCAGGGATGTGATATACCCAGTTTTTGTCCTTTACAGCAACCAAATAGTAAGTACTGATGATTTGCTTTGGGTAAACACAGCTAACTCACTTGTTCCAAGCCAAAAGTGTCACATGGAACTATTTTATCATTTTGACTAGGATAACTTACATTGATCATTTCTCCTGTGCTCCTGACTAACTTCCTGCAGAGCCACTGGTGTACCATGGCTTTTCCTGCTCACTAGCTACTGCCCAGAGGCAGCAGTGGTTCTCTGCAGTCATCATTTGACTCTCAATCCTTTATATATCTTTATACTTTTTTAAGGCAGCTGGAGGCATTTTTTTTCATAAGGTCAACCCAATGTAAAACAGTGAGAGCACAGAGCAGCAACTCTATCTTTTTTTGCCCCATACAGAAAAATCTACATCTTTACCATACAAATGTAGACTTTTCCTTTACCCAAATAGGAGATTGTTTCTGAAAAGAAGTGTTCTTGAAGTCCTTCTTTTTATAGCTAATGAATTTTTATCTGAATGAAAAAAGAAAACAGCAAAACATTACAACAAACCCTAAACAATCCACCAAAACCATTCTATAGATGGAACACTGTGATACAGTCTCATCTAAGTGTGTGGAACTGGATTACAGGAAAGGAAAATGAAGAACAATAGCCTTTTCTTATTTAAATAGAGCTACATTACCATGAGAAAACTAGTTACCAGGAAGCTAAAAAGGAGCAGCCAGAAGGACAAATTTTTATAACTTGCATGGACCATGTTTAAAACCACCACATCAGAGGACTGCAGTTAATGAACAGTGCTAATTAAACAGAACCATTCAATGCAAACCCAACCAAAACAAAACAAAAAAAAAAAAA
>NW_008692566.1:20952-26985 GCF_000695815.1 Acanthisitta chloris
GCTCCATGAAAGAGCCAAATTAAAGAGGAAATTAGTTCTCAAAAATCCATCCTCCCAAATATGTGGAAGCCATATACAGTTGGGGGAAATAGAAAACAACATAAACTCTACCAAAGAAAGAGCAAAGAATAGTAAAGGTGGCTAAGAAAAAAATAAATTCTAGATTTTTGGGAATTTGTGAAGAGGGAATCTGCCAGAGAATTGATCTTGTTTACAAATGATCAAGATGTAACAGGAACTCTTAAGTAGGATGAAGGGAAAGGTAATCTGAAATCTTGGCATTGGCTTCCACGAGAGAGGAATGGGTTTGGAGAATTGCTGAAAGCAGACAAGATATCAACGCGTTGCTCTGAATGCTGCATATTTTGAGTACAGTGTGTAGGTCTGGTCATTCCATACAGTAGAAATAGAACTAATGAAAATATAGGAGACCTAGGAAAGGTATAGAGAAGAACAAGGATGATCAGATGTTTGGAGCAAATTTCACACAAAGAAAGGACTTTTCAACTGGGAAAGGAAAGCTCTGTAAAAATACGAACAGTAAAGTAATAAATAGGAAAACTGTTGAGCCTTTCCCTCTGTTTAGGAGCATGGAGACACAGAAGTTTGTAAAGGTCTTTTTTACAAACTTAAATATTTTCATCATACAACTCATTGGCAGATAACATGGAGGAAAAATTCCACGTAAATTCAAAACTAATCAAACAAAATTAACAAAGAAATAAACAGATTCACAGAGCAAACACTAATTAAATATGTCAGTCTGGATTGAAACATCAGTTCAGGAAGTCCATGAATTTATAGAAGTAGGGTAAGTATAGCAGGGGAAATACAATAACCAGAGTATGTTAATAACTGAAACAGCCTATGAATCACTTTTTATGTCCCTTTATCAAATTGTCCATTTCTTTATCATTAACAGCAGTAGGACTCTCAGCCATCAACTCTGCTGTCCTCTTGTACTTTTGCAGTTCAGTACACACACCAGTAAAACTTTTGTTGGTTATACAGAATTTTTGTGCCCATTGCCAAGCTTGGAGTGTTTGATAGTGGGTTAGATTCTGATGGCTTTCCTGTCATTCATGCCCTCCTTTCTCCTTGTCTTTTGCCAAAAAGAAAGATTTAATTCATGAAATGCTAGTGATGCTTCACGTAACAAACAAGAATGTGACTTATTCTTTGCTTTCTTTTGTAGTTTTTGATTTAAATGTGAGTTTTGCCTTAAATTTCTCTTTCCTGTCTGAGCCAGTTTGTTTCCCTGTATAAAAATCTTGCTCTGGAATCTAGCTGAGGTAGCTTGTAACATTCCTTTCCAGCAGGCACATAGAACCCTCCCTCATGTATTATGGTTAATACTGATAGATCTAGTACTGCCTCAGCTCAGACCTTGCAGAATGACCAGTTTTCCATTGTTAATCTACCAGAAATTGGACCAATTCTGCATCTGAAGAAACATGCCCTTGTACTCCTAAAATAAGGAGGATTAACTTTTAGTTCTTTGGGGTTCTTTGGGGTGCTCACTGCCTAACAGACTTCGCCTTGAACTTCAGCCCACCAAGACTGATGTATTTGTAGGGGGAAGCAGAGAGCCCTCCACCTAAGAAGGCATTGCCAGGGTCATAGATATGAACTCATTGCTGCAGTTGGCATCTCTAGATCTGCTTTAAAGAGTGCCCACTGATAGCTGAACATGGCTTTTACGTTTTCATGTGCTAGAATATATACCGTTCCCTCAGGACTAAACCTTTCCCCTTTCCCTTTCTCCTCTGCTTACCTCCTTGTCCTTTGCTTTGGCAGGATTTGTACCCTGAACTTCATGTGCTGCTTGACAGTCACCATTGCCTTTTCTGGCCTAGCCTTGTATCTTCAGGCACTTATGACACTGGGCCATTTTATGCTGACAACCTGATGTAAAATGAGCTCCTCCACATGGAAACAACCCTCAGGAGAGCAAGTTCCTTCCAACTGGCTTCATATTTTGTTTACTGAAGCAGTTTGATTGTCTCTGTGTTATACTCACATATCTTGTAATTTTTCAGTACTGCTTCTATTACTTTTGGTAATTTCAAAGTTTTGGGCCAGGTTAAGTTCTCCTCTGCCAGCAATCATCCTTTGAGTTCTCTCCTTATTAATGCCATAAACCAATTTATATTAAAGCATTCCCTCTAGGACATTTCCAAATGAACAACATTCAGTGAGTCTTCGTTCTACCACACAGAGTTGCAGTTTCTTCTTGTATCTCAAATTATTACGAAATTTAACACATTCTACAGAAACAATTAAAAGTGAACTTTTAAGATCTTTTGTAACTCCTCTAAATTATTACCAGAAGACACGGCACTGCAATAAATCCTGCCCTGGAGCATCCTTCTACCCCAAGACAAGTTCTACCTGACTGAGCTGTTGTTTTTCCAAGACTGTAACAAACTGAGTAGGAGCTTGTCTTTTTCTGCAGATCTTGTCTGCAAGAATAGGGAAATTACAGCTTGCATAAACTGCTGCCAGCCCTTATTTGCTTCATTGCCTGTGTTCAGTCTTCATAAAAAAGTCGATGCTATGATTATTACTTCTCCCACCCACACTGATTTTGAAATGGGATCAATCGACTACAGTCTCAAACCTAGTTCCTCCTACAGCTGAGCTGGGGTGCAATAGCTGGTGCTCCATAGAAACAAGTTTGCTGCTCTGAATCCTGACTGATTAACGGTGTTTACTGCAGAATCCTCATTCTGGTGCCTTTCAGACACAGCTCTGAGGCTGGTGCTTCAGAGTGACTCTCTTGGCAACTGCTCCCTCCTGATTTGGGAAGGCAAAATTCCCTTTAGTCATGAAGGATGCAGATACAGCTGGGACAGAAGCTCTGGTGCCCCACTGGGCCAAGCACCTAACTTTTTTAAGTCATTGCCCAGGTTGGGTGCCTTTAACAGTTGCAAATAAAAACAGCCTTAAGGCTTTTAGTACTTCCAGTCTCTGCGCTATTGCAAGCAGACTGTGTATTTGGCTGGATATTTTTTTGTATCTTCTTTGGCCTTGGCTTTTTCAGCTTGCCTCTTAGTTACTCAGAGAGGCTTTACCAAGGTTTTTGTATCTGGTATCACAGATGTAACACAGAGCTCAAGGGAGATGACATATTTTGGATTCAGTTTAGACTTGGCTTCTCAGGGAAACATTTACTGTTATGATTTTACTTTGTAACTTAATACCATTTTTATATTCAGCTCTGAACTCTGCAAATGTTAAGGAGCAAAGCTTTCTGACTTCCCCAAGAGGTGCAGCATTAGAATAATTTTATGAACACCAGAGCTAAAAAGTGGAGTAGTGAAAAGAATTTGGTGACAAAGTCCATCCTAACCTGGACTCTCTCTGCTGTTTTTAATCAGTAGACAAAGCCCATCTTCTGCACTCTGCAAGATCTTCCAGTCATCTGAAAAAAACCCTCTAACACGTTATGCAGACTGCAGGAGGGAGGAAGACAGATGTACTGCAAAATCTCTGTGGTCTGGATAGATGAGTTTTTGCCTTCTTAACCGTGCTTACAAAGACCTTCTATTCTGTACTGTACTACTTCTCACTGCTGCACATGGAGTATTCATGCTGGATTCAATAAGAATGAAATAAAATTTCCAGATTATGATCTAGGTACATTAGAATTGCCCACCTTCTGTTTCACTTATTATATTATAAGCCATATTATTATATGCCACTTCACAAGTCTCATCTTTAATTTTTATCATTACTGAAAAAAACAGAGGCCATAAAAGAGTGGTATGAGTTTTATACATCTTCATCAATGACCTGGTGAAAGACATGCCCAGGGAAATTGGCATGTTTGCAGCTGACATTAAGCTTTTTTTTCAGATGATCAGATACCTCAATGGTAGTGAAGAGCCCCAGAAAGACCTCACCAAACTGAGTGAGTGTGCAGGCAGGAGGTGGGGGCTTTCAACTCAGCAGTGTTGAAAACATCAGCTTAGGCATCAAAAGAACAACAGTCTGACCTGTGTTCACGTGATGCCAAGTTTTGAACAGGCAGCTACAGCTCTGGAGTGAGTTCTTTTAGCCATCACTGGAAAATTCTCCACCACTACCAGCTCAGCGGGTACCAGAAGTCTGAAAAAATCCCAAACAAAACGCTAAGCATCTCAAGGAAGAAGAACTGAGAGCAAGACAGAACATCATTTTGCATCACTGGTTGAGTATTGTTCATAGTTCTGGATGGTGCATCTCAGTGAAGACATAATGGAGTTAGAGAAGGTTCAGATAAGAGCAAATAAAATGATTAGGAGGATGGAGAAGCTGCTGCATGGAGGAACATGCTTCAGTGTGGAGAGGAGAAAGTTGAGGAGGGAAATATAATACAGGTGAAACTCTGAAGGGCTTTCAGTTCCAGGGACCCTGAGAGTTTTCCTGTGGTCACTGCTATGTGCAGTTTGCATTCAGTGTGTCTGACTGTCAACAGTTACTGTTGTTCTATGAACATGACAGTGATTTTATTTTCCTCTATTGTCCTGTCCCTCAGGTTCTAACACATCTTTCTTTGAATTCAATTTCAAATGAGTTCCCAGATGATGTTAGATTGTTTGTTAGATTTATTTTTTTACCTTGTAAATAATGTACTCTGTTTTTCCATGCCCCCTGTATGAGATCAACTGAGTGCAATTTGCTTAGCTTTTTCCTTGGATGGCTGATAGCAATCAGGCACTTTGAACAATCTATGTAGGTCATTGCAAAGCTAATTAATCCTGCTTTTCAGGCTGAAAATTATTTTCAAGGAAATATGTTCTAAAACAGCTGTTCCAATGATTTTAAATAGGTTTTGACAATATGTACATTTAGTGCCTTACCAGTATATCTAGAAAATAAAATTGACTGAGATAGATTGACAAGACTGAAACAGCCAAGCTGAGAGTTACAATTCTACATATCTATTTCCTCAGCAAGGGAAGGGAAATTGCAAAGCTAATCAGTTTTGTGATGAGCAGTGTAAAAAAAATCAGTACTATAAGAGAGATATGGAAGATATCTGAATTGGTATTTTCTTCCAAGAAATATTCTGTTATATAGCCTACATTAGATTTCCCTCTTCAACTTTCTCCTCTCCACATTGAAGTATGTTCCTCCATTTGCACCTTAGAACCTCAAAAGGAGGAGTTATGATGTCAATGCCACAACTTTGCCAGGCTCAACATAGAAGTTTCTTCATCTATCTGATGCTTTTCTTGGTATATCTAACTTTACATTTTAAAGGTCAGTGGATTCAGAAAGGTGTAGAGCTTGTATTGGGCTTTTGGTTTTATGAGGGTACTGGATCACCACTTCTCAATTTCATTTTTTAGCTAAGAGCCTTTTTTTCCTCATAGCATTGGGCAGGGTGGGCAGAAAAAAATGAATCTGTCCACTCCCTCACATGGTTCTTATAAAACTCTCTCATTCTATCTGCCAAGCTGGCAATGTCAGCCTTGTCATACTTCAGAGTTTACCTAGTGTTGATTGCAGATATCTGTTGAGCTCCAAGGCAGTTAATAGCCAAATTGCATATATGCAACAGCAACAAGCTTCTTGTCTGGTACAATCAAATCTTCTTTACTTTTTAGCAGGTGCATAAGGGAGAGCAGTCAAATGATTAAGCATGAGCATCAACACATTAATACATAAGACAACCATCCTAAGAACCAAGATATCATTCAGTCTGCAGCCAATACAGTATCTCCAGTAGCTCTTTGGAGTTGTGTTTCTCAAACTGTGCTTTGTGCATCACTGGCAAATTTTTGTACATTGGTCTGTGAAATTAGAAAGAAACCACACATACTACCCATACTTCCAAGAACACAGGCTTCCCTTCAGTTTATAATAAATAAGCAGTCAAACTTCAGACTAATTTTTAATTGCCTGTAAATGAAGACAATTGTGGGAACACTGGAAATGGTCTGTGGGGTTATTTTTCCTTGAAAACATCCTTTCAGTCATTCAATTGAGTGAAATTAAGAAACACTGGCGTACAGAGTGGATCTTTAGAATCAAGCTGTCAGCAGG
>NW_008692566.1:27003-35725 GCF_000695815.1 Acanthisitta chloris
TATGTTTTGAGGTCAGGCTGTCTGCAGTATAAGATTCACAGCTGAAAAATGAGTCTGAAGAGATTTTTACATGAATAATGAAACAGATCTTTCCTGTCTTCTGACAGTGGCTCTGAAAAAAATTTCTTGGGGTTATGTTCCAAGCTGATAGGCAAATATAAAACCAGTTCTGAATACAGTCCCTCTATTTCACATGTACCACCTCTCCTAGAGTGTTATTCTGAACACATCCATTCTTTCCTTCTGTCTCCACAATGTTGCCAGAGGTAGAAGAAGGGAAAAAAGATTCAGGGATATTTCAAGCATCTGCATCACAAAATAACTTGAGATTTGATCACATTTTCCTTGAACTTTAATCTTCACAATTTGAACGATTAAAAGTTTGATTTGACTAGATAGGTTTAGGAGGTAAATGAATCTGCTGCTCAAACTGTATTGTGGCTGAACAGAGGTCTCAGCTTTCATTGAAGAAACAACCTTGAGGGCTGCTGTGCAAGAGGGTACTGGACCCTGGCCCTTGCTCCCCAGCCTTGGATTCTGAGCTCTCAGTCCTCCTTTTTCGGAGCACTTTCCTGACAGACATGTCCATGTTCTAGCTCCCTTCCAGGGGCTAGGAGTGCTGGTCCACCTTCACACTCAGCCCTTTTATCAGGTATCTCCCAATGAAGGTGGAACCCCATGAAGTGGCTCCTTCATGTTCACAGCTCTCCTCAGCCTAAATCTTTGCTGCCATTCCTAAAAAACTCATATTTTTGAATCCAGGTTTCATGGTGCCATCCAACCTATGCTTACAATTAATGGCCTAAGCCCATGAGACAAGCAGGGTTTGAGACACACCTGCAGACGCTAAACCTTTTCTAGACAGACTGGTTTATAATGTCTGCTAGGTCACACACTGACATTGCATCTCTCTCATTCACTCACTGTTCTGGGTGCTTCAGACCCCCAGATTTGAAGGGATGCAAAGCTCAGTATCATCATCTTTCTTCTCAGACCTGGGTCAGGTGATATAACTGAGCATTTGATCCACAATTCATAAGAGACTTCATTAAATGCAAGAAGTGTTAATCAAGGGGGGAAAAAAGCTCTAATAAGCATTTCATCATTGCTAATTTGCACAGATGGTTGAATTGGAGGGAATATACAGAAAGAAAAGATAGATCCTGAACATACTTTGAAATCAAATTTTCACCCAAATAGAAATAACTTTGTGAAGCAGCCAAACACAAAAGACTGCTGAGGCAGCAGTGTAGATGCCAGGTTCAGGCAATAAACAACTGGGTGCCTTCGTGAAGGAAACACACTATTGAGAAAGACAATGAAAGAGTTTTAAAGGAACAAACATAAAAAGCAGGTTTGTAACTCACATCTCTACCTTCTTCACTCAGCGTAACCTTAGATTCAAATTCTAATGCAACTTTTCAAACAGATGCTAGTGATGAGCACACCATACTCTCATAAGCAGGACAGAGAGAACATGGCCTGGATCAGGAACAGTGTGGTCAACAGGATGAGGGAAGTGATTCTGCCCCTGGACGCAGTTCTGGTGAGGCCACACCACGAGTACTGTGCTCAGTTCTGGGCCCCTCAGGTCAGGAGGGACATTGAGGTGCTGGAGCAGATCCAGAGAAGAGTAACGAGGCTGGTGAAGGGACTGGAGCACAAGTGCCATGAGGAGAGGCTGAGGGAGCTGGGGGTGTTCAGCCTGGAGAAGAGGAGGCTCAGGGGAGACCTTATCACCCTCTGCAACTCCCTGACAGGAGGTTGGAGTCAGGTGGGGGCTGGTCTCTTCTCCCAGGCAACCAGCAGCAGGACAAGAGGGCACAGACTCAAGCTCTGCCAGGGGAGGGTTAGGTTGGATGTTAGGAAGAGATTTTTTTACAGAGAGAATGATCAGGCATTGGAATGTGCTGCCCAGGGAGGTGGTGGATTCACCATCCCTGGAGGTTTTCAAGCTGAGACTGGATGTGGCACTTAGTGCCATGGTCTAGTGACCATGGTAGGGTTGGACTTGATGATCTTGGAGGTCTTTTCCAACCCAGTTGATTCCATGATTCTATGATAAATCACCTATTGCCCTAAAATATGTATGGTCCCTGAAAAACTATGGGCTGTTTGAAGACTTACAACTATGTCTGTTGAAATAAGTGACATCCAGACATGGCAAGGATCCTAACTTTTTTAATTGCCTCAGGTGGTTACAGATTTAGAAGCTTTCAGTCTCTGTTGAGCAAGGCATGGACTGATTTTTGCAATGGCCTAACAAACAAGATAAGTGGGCTTTGCATTAAAGATAGAGAATTCTCAGACTGCAGTCACAAAAAGTGAGTTTGTGCATTGGTAAGGGATTACAACCAGTCCTTATATCTTTAAGGTTAATATAGTGTTTACTTAGTATTCCAAAGTCAGTACATTTGATTAAACATGGATGTGCATGCAAAAACACTAACTCTTCTAACTGCACTATAAATAACTGATTCATGCATGGAGCTTTTTTATCACATGAACTAGTGATAATTAGAAGCATTCTAAAGCATATGCCAGCATAATTACATTGTAATTGTAGTGAGGAAAGTCTTGGCTTTTCCAAAGGCACTAGCAAAACTCTCAATGCCCTCCATAAGTCAGGGTTTCCCTTACTATAAAACATTATTAGAAACATCTAATTAATTGTTTACTATCTATTAAGTGAGACTGTTTTTTTAGCAGGGTATACAATAAGGTGCTTAGGTTTGATTCCTTCAGTGCTTTTGTTATATTCCTGGAGCACAGACCTGGAAAGTGTAGGCCAGATACCACATTGTGAGAATGTCTGGGAATGGCATAGATATTTTCTGCTTCTTTAATGTGACACTTGGTACATGATTTAAAGGGATACTGAAATAGAAAATGGGAGTTTATTGTGTAGGTGAGAAAAAGAAGAGAATTACAAATGTGCTGAATGAAAAAGGAGACTGTGGTACAGGTAGAAGTTAGGCAATAAATTTGACTGGCTACTTCTGTTTATCCCTTTCTTCCCTACCTACTGAAGAGTTGGATCATATCTCTGTATAGAGCATCACTCTGCTCCTTTGGAGTTATGGAAAAAGGTTGTATGTCATGGAAATAATTGTAGCTATACATTTAATTCATTTTTAACTTCAGGTGATACTATTAGCAGTTAGAAGGAGGAATAAAAAGTCACAAATCATGATCATGCATCCCATGAGCAATTCTAGGATCCCTATTGCAATGCATAATTTCAGCAATTGAACTGTTGCTGAAACATTACCTTTTAAGTAGGTATTAGAGAATGTCCATGGAAAATGAGTCAGAAGAGTCATTATCTTCACCACAGACTCCCCTTACAGAACTAGTTTCAGTTTTCTGAGTGCATAAAAAGGTCATGTGACTTACTGATCCTACAAAAATTACTGGAGAAACTAGATCTTAAATACTGATATCACACACTGAACTTCTAGTGAGCAATCTAGAAAACAAAACAGGTCTGGGAATGCTTGCAGGCACTGAATTTCAAACCATACTCTTCATCTTCTCCATGTCTTTGGTTCTTTCATTACACTATATTAAAGTGAATGGATAATTTAAGCAATTAAAAGGCAAAATAATTTTCCTGACCTAAGAAATTACATTGGTTTCATTAAGCTTTTTAAGGTTTATATTAAAATTCAGGCTTTTTAATATTAGAGTAATATAGAAAGGGTTACATGGATTAGAAAGGCTAATATAAAATCTCCAAATGATTAAAATGTTTACTACTTGAAAAAGGCATACAAAAATCAACCTGGCACCTCCTTACTACAAGTGCATGTTCAGATTTGGAAAGGTTTTAAAGGATTACTTTTATTAAAATGTCTCGGGTTGCTAGAAATAGACCTCATGGAGAACAAACAGTAAACAAGGTCACATACTTCCTACCTGTTGAATAAAGAAAAGCATGCCAGGCTGCCAAAAATCCCCTTTTGTGCCTTTGTTCTAAATAAATCTAAGACAGCTCATTGCCAGGGCCATTCTGCTTCCTGTGCCCACCCCCCAACTCCTCAGCTTAAGATTCCATTTCTAGAAGCAACAGATAATTGGGGATCTTTTGAAATCAAGTCTTGAGGTTTCTATTTTTAACTACGTTAATAAGGATGAACTGAAATTCTTTCCAGAATTTCACCTCTTCAGCTTAGGAACGAGTAATCAAAATTTGTAATAACGCCTTGGTTTGTGTTTTATGTTAATGGCTGAAGTGCCTCAACAGCCTTGGGAAAGGAACAGCTTGCTAGTCTAATTGAAGCTGGCAATATTTCCACGTCTTATTTCAGCTGGTAGGTACTGTAGCAACCAAGGTCATGTAAGAAAATTTCAGCATATGGTAACAGCTGTGCCTGTGATTGCAATATTTTCTGCAGATGGTTTATTCATCATTAGATAACAGTCATGATTATTGAGGGACTAATTGGATTTTCAAACAGTTAATCTTAGAGGATGGAAGAATTGCAATAGAAAAGTTTGGTGGAGCTTAGGGAGTCTCTATATTCAGCTCCTTGCCAACTCTCAAGTTTTTCTTTAATGTAAGAAAAGATTTCCTTTCTTTATTTGCTTTCTGCCAAACAATTTCATCACCTGCTAGGGATGCAGTCTCCCTCATTCAGGTTTTCTAAATACTAATGCAATTTTTCTGCCTTATATCATGCCACCACCAAAAATCTGTATTTTGTTTATACCATTCAAATGTATGCTGTACAGTTTAGCACATCAGAGTTCTTACTAAGGACAGTCTTGCACATGCTTGGAGAAGGTCAAGGAGATCAGATATACCAAGTCAATGAATCACGGTACATAGAGAACAAAGCATTGTTCTTTACTTTTAATCATCGACAAGACAATTTCTCCAAATGACAGCACTAAACATGTTTATCTCCAAAGAAACTAGAAAAAAACCCACCCAAATTTATGAGACCAATGCAAATTGTGAGGATCCCTGAGTTATTAGTACTGTTTACTCCAGTAGTGTTTTATGCCTTACTTGGAGTGTGGGGTGGGGTGAGTTATGATGGTATGAGAGGTCAGGCACAGAGGCAACAAAATTGTCCTTCTGATCATGTAATGAAAATTCCTTCCTGGAAGATGGCAAATCATAGAATCATAGAGTCAACTGGATTGGAAAAGACCTCCAAGATCATCAAGTCCAACCTACTGTGGTTACTAGACCATGGCACTAAGTGCCACATCCAGTCTCAGCCTGAAAACCTCCAGGGATGGTAAATCCACCACCTCCCTGGGCAGCACATTCCAATGCCTGACTACTCTCTCCATGAAAAAAAATCTCTTCCTAATATCCAACCTAACCCTCCCCTGGCAGAGCTTGAGTCTGTGCCCTCTTGTCCTGCTGCTGGTTGCCTGGGAGAAGAGACCAACCCCCACCTGACTCCAACCTCCTGTCAGGGAGTTGTAGAGGGTGATAAGGTCTCCCCTGAGCCTCCTCTTCTCCAGGCTGAACACCCCCAGCTCCCTCAGCCTCTCCTCATGGCACTTGTGCTCGAGTCCCTTCACCAGCCTCGTTGCTCTTCTCTGGACCTGGTATCTTAAACTGCTTTTCTGTTTTTTTCTGAGAAGTCAGGGTCATATGACTCCTCCATAGATTTTAGAAGGATTATTTGAACATCAAAGTACTGTACAGGACTGTAGGTAACCGAGTTCATTTCTTACAGGATGTCTTGGACTCTAATACTACTGTTTTGTCTAATAACATCAATGATAGTAGATCAGACTGTTAAGGGTTTTCATACAGATTCAGACTGGTCAATAACATCCTATGTTTAACCATCCGTCAATATTTAAATATACAAACTTGAAGACTTTCAGCCCATGATAGTTCCTGGATGTGGGGTATTAGTTACAAAACTCATGTGCAACTCTTCAGCAATTAAAAACATTAAGTCCTGCTGGATTTCTACATTGCAATCTGCTCTCGTAATTCCTTTCTCTGGAAATATGTATTCTTTTGTTTCAGCTCAGCCACATAAAAGGCTAGACTAAAAGAATACTTATGTCTTACATAATAGAAATTTTTTCTTTATCTGATCTTTATTCTTTCTAGGCTGATTTTGCAAGTTATTTAAGGACACCTTAAAGTTACAGCACTCTAGGACACTGATACAGTGGCCACAGCCCCAGTGTTATGCTTGGGATCTGTGTAATCTTAGCAAATGCAAGGCATGGCTACTGCACCTCTTTTGAGCATGTTATGGTCAGTATATTATGTCTCATTCAATCACATACATAAAATTTTACTCTGGCAATATTACTGAATGATGATTGTGCTATGGTGAATTTAAAAGACATTGTAGGCTAAGATCCACAGTGGGAAGTAAAGGAGATATTCCATCCTCCAATACCTTTTTAATGACAGCAAACCATTGCTGGGCTTTAATCTTGTTGACCCTCTCTCCTCAGATATGGAAAAGTGTGGAAGACATGCTAGTGGATGGAATAAATTTGTATTAAGAACAACAGTCTGAGAGGAGAGATAGAAGAATAAATTAAGAGTAGTTGGCAGGGAAAAGTTTGAGATCTGTGCCTGGAGAGCAAGTAAAGAACAAAGAGGAACAGGGACTTACATATAACCAAACAATATGTTTAGGCTTAACACAACCCTTATTCCCTCATTGGAGTCCTTCAGCACAGCCTGACTAATGAGGACTCCCATCATAGGCCAGGAGAGCAGTTACTCTAGGGAGATGCATTGGTGAAGGTATAGGAGTTCTTAGCCTAAACTACAGCTGTAGAAACCTAGGTCTGCAGCAGAGCAGGTCTGAACACACAGGTATCACTACACAATGCTCTTCTTTCAAACCTACTGCTATAGATTTTATGAATTAACATCACTTGCCCTTTGAAACATATTTTTAGGAACAACAGAGGAGGATATGAAAGGAAATTATTAGAGCAAGGGATAAAATTAAGAACTGAGAGTTGTACTCCACAGTTACCTTAAGCAGATTACTGAAACTCTGTTTCTTAATTTACTGATCTTCTACAATGTGGATAATCTTTATCCACAGGGTTTTGTGAATGGAATTTGTGAAGTGCTTTGAGAGCTTCTCCATGAAAGTCCTATAATCTGGAATTGCAAAGCTTTATTAAAAGGTTTTAGTATGTATAAGAAGCAGGTAAAGCAGCTGCTAAGTTGTGATTTTAAAAAGTTTATGCTCACTCATTAATATTCTGAATCAATAATTATAATGCCCTAGTGCATATGGATGTCTATAAGACTTCCATGAAGTCATAGCCAGCCCTAGCACCCAACCACACAGGACTTTCTGGTACTTTAACATGTTCTTTAGAAAACATACTAAGATACAATGAACTCTACATTGTACAAGGAATGTCTTTTCTGTTTAACATCTCATTTCCACTATTCTTCCACTACAGTATCATCACACTGTCAAACTTGAAATTATCTTGAGAGACACAAAAACCTCTTGAAATTCTCTTGAGAGACACAAAAACCTAAGTGTCTTAAAGAATTCATGTTATTTACTTTTTAACCTTCTAAATTTACAAAATAAGGTACTACTAGAGCAACAGCTTAGCATTTCATGTTCCTATTTTACAATATGGATAATTCTTATTGAGGATTCTTTGTACACTATGCATATCAGTTGTGTGTTAACTAGGCTGCTGAAAAGTCAAACTGATCCATGCTTTGCACAACTGCCTTCTTTGAATCTTAATATAAACATGTATCATGACAAGTAAACAAGCTATAGTGTCCCTTTAACTGGATATCTGACCCTTGTGTGAAGAATTACAGGGATACAAAATCCATTGCAACACGAGGAACTTTGTTTAAGAGATTACATGCTTAGTTTGCAAGAGAGGAGGTTTGAGGGAGATCGTATCATTTTATACAAATGCCTGAAGGGATGGTGCAAAGGCTCCATCCAAAGACAGTGCCAGGCTCTTTTCAGTGGTGCCCAGTGACAGGATAAGAAGCAACGGCCACAGCTGTTGCACAGGGAATTCCTCCTGAACATGAGCAAATGTTTTTTTACTATGAGATTGGCTGAGCACTATTATAGGTTGTTCAGGGAAGTTATGGATTCTCCCATCTTGGAGGTGTTAAAAATTTGCCTGGATGTGGTTTTAGGTGGCCCTGCTTGAGCAGGAGTGTTGGACCAGATGACCTCCACAGGGTCCTTCCAGCCTCAGCCATTCTCTGCTCTGTTGATCTGTGATTCGAACATAGATTTTCTGGCACAGACAAGGATTTGCCTACGAATTTTTGAAGAGCTCTAGAGATGGTGTGTGAAGCTCTAAATGATTAGGGTTGTTGGAGATATTCAATAGTGTAGCTAAGAACGCCTCCAAATCAATAAAAACTGAAGCTGAGAACTGGCCTAAACTGCAGATGGGAGAAGGAGGGCAAGAAACTTGACAAATAATGAATTCCCCTCATGTTAATGAGAGAAACACAGGTAGATCAATGCTCAGCTGAATATTTTGGTGATCTTGTTCAATAGCCTCTTTTAAATGAACAAGGAACAGAAATCCCTCATAATACTCATTCCAAAATTAGAAACAAGGCTTAAGAACATGTTTCCACATCTAATACACAGCCAGAGTATTTCATTATAGCAATCACAAAGCATTTGAAGAGAGATTGATTTAGGGCAGTGTTGAGCTGGTGGAGAGGGAGTGCAGAACTTAGGAAAGACTTACTCCTTATTCC
>NW_008692566.1:35759-43157 GCF_000695815.1 Acanthisitta chloris
TTTCAGACCAATTTGTGCCTTTGTTAGGTGTCCAAATGCCTAACGTTGTACTGATATAAAAGCAGTAAGAGCAAGAGAGGAATACAACCTTAAAAGGAGAGATGGACCAAAGATATACTATTGAAATAATCATCAAAATGTCTCAGAGTAAGTATCTTGAGACTAGTTTTGACCAAAACCAAGAAACAGGTAAAATAATCTTCTGTCAAAGTGAGCTGAAATTTCTGTAAGACAGATGAATCCATGAGAATAGTTGAAGTTGCATCAAAATATTAATGATTAAATATTTCTTTTACCCAAATTATTTTTAACTCCTCCCCTGGCCCCCTTCAATCTGCTCCACAATATCTAATTCCAGTAAAGTGCTATATTTAATTTTCCCCTTGGCTAATGCCCCCTAAGGGCTGCAGCCCTGTTTACCTTTCTGCCATGTTAATCAAAAGTGCTTTGCTACATCATTATCTCTGCTGAAGTGCAGTTTGGCCCTACTGTCCAGGCTTCAACTTGTTCTTCATTTCAAGTTAAAGGGTTTATTTTTCCTGTTGGAAATATTCTGGCTTACTTTTGAACCATGTGGCACAACACAGGAGTCACATGGTTGGTACATGGCTGGAGACCTGGAGAGTCTGGGCAATCTGGGCACTGGGTCCCAGACCTTCAAGCCAATAAAGTAATATGCAAAACACGATTTGGTGTTTAAATGAATCTCAATGAGCAAGACCCTAAAAACCCCCCAAAATGATTATTTCCAAATTAAGCAATTTTTTTTTAATCTCATCTTTTCCAATAAAGTCTGCAACAAATCCCATGGAGCAGGGCTTCCTATTCTTACTCAGTTCTAATTTGGATACACATGTGACTAGAAAAATAAAGAATATGGGTTTTGGAGTGCCTTATCCATGTTTCAGTTCTAGAGCATGCACAGCTAGCACAGGAGCATGTCAGTAGATGGGAACATAATGAAATGCCTCTTGGTCAGCCCATGGTGACATGTAAGATGGTCTATATTCTACAGTCACTGAGCTGCAGGACAACTCAGGCCTCTGGCAATGCTCAGCTCTCTTTGGATTTCTGGTGCTATGTGTGTCTCAATATGCAGCCCCAAATGGGTCTATGTAATAGAAAGTCTCTGTTGTAGAGTAGGAGCTGTGAGCACATCCACTTTCCTCTGCTGCAGCTATTCCCTTTGAATGAAAAGTTTTTTGAGGTAACGAGTAGCAGTGCAAGGGAAAGTAGCAGCAAGTTATACCCAAGAGAAAAAGGAAAAAAGGACTGTGCACCAGTCTTGTATTTCCTGTGGTATCTCAACAGGAGGGGAGAATAATCTCCCACAGACCACCCCAAGTCATCAAACCAATACAAACTGTACTTGCCATGCCAAGAACCAGGCATCAAAGCTCAAGTGCTTACATATTCTATTAAGTGGTTTAATATTAGAGCAGGGACACCAGGAAAACTGCAACCTATTGGTTCCCTGAGGTCTCCTAAAGAAGGCCATGAGGAACAAAACACTGCTTGCTTTTCTTTTTTTCTGCTCTGCTCTACAATATTAAACCACTTAATAGAATATGTAAGCTCTTGAGCTTTGATGCTTGGTTCTTGGCATGACAGAGGCTTTGTTACATGTTTTTACAGTAATTGAAAGAAATATCCATCTGTAGCAATTTCATTTTTTAGCAAGCTGAACAGATTCTTGGGAGGTAGGAGCTGCAAACATATGAAACGGAATAAAATAGTTTCTATCATGCTGAATTCTTTTAGTTCTGCTTTTGAGGAAACAATCACAGAGGAATGTTGTAGAGGAGTCCTGGAATCAGAGCTGACATATTTGCAGTCTTAGTTCAAATAACACTGCATGCAGCCAACCCTGGGGATGCTTACAAACCTTCCACACCATGTTAGCAGATAAGGCTGGGGTTATGCCACCAGATTCTGGGTGTAAGGCAGCAGCTCTAATTATCCATCTCAGACTTGTTTCCTGAGTCACAATCAACTGCTAACCAAATCTCATCCACCTTATGGTTCATCTTCCCATTTTCATACCCTTCACTCTGTTATGGTTTGTTTGTATGTTTTGGGGACAGTGATTTGTCTCCTGCCCTGTTTGCATACAGTGTCCCCCAGTGGGGTCCTGATCGTGGTTCAGAAATAGAGATGATACTATTAAACTGCAATATTAAGAGAGCAGTTATTTAAAAATCAGCTAAAAATGGAAAAATGGGATATGCTACAAGCAGATGTGACTTGGTGTCTTGGAGGAGTAGGATAAAAGTAAAATGGAACCAAGAAACAACTTAAACCAGTAAAGCCAGAACCTTGTAGACATTTGGCAAGGGGTTAAACAGGGAAAATTTCTTTGAGTAGTGGAGAATCAAATTTCCACAGCGAGGTTTGTTATGGCCTTTGAGAGCTCAGAATTTTTACAGCCTCAGCAGATGGACTTCACCCAGGTAATATGTTATTTTTCTGGAACCTAAGCTGTGTGGTTAGCAGCACCCCCACCACCATCTTTCATTTCTAAAGCTGGCACAGTTCTGGGGATTGGCAACCAATTGCCTACGATGCGTGCTCACAGCACTGTGACATCCTGAACAAAAATCTCACCACTGAGGAGTGCTCCATGAACATTACTTCCAATCTGAAGGCACAAAAAAGTAAGGTTCATGCACCATCTTACCTTTCTGCTGCAAAGCAGCAGGGATTTATTTGCTACTGCTTGCCCTACACTATTCTCATCTGAACTGTGTAGCTGCAGAGAAGAATTACAGTGAGATTTCTCTTTTTCTGCCAGGTATTAGAGTGAGCTCAGTTGTGAATTGAGCTGGGCTCTCCAGGTAGCTGAGCACCTCAGGGCAAAGAGAGGTGCTGTGAGGCCAGTCTATGAAATACATGAGATTTTAGTTTACATTATGAACATCAGAAGCCTTTGACTTTACAACTGCCTCCAGAGAGCAGAACCAGAGCATCTTTGCTAGGCAGGGATGATCCCAGCAATTAAATGTCAATTCAGAGCATGTTTTTCTGCTCAGCTCCTCATAATTTACTTTTTTATTTCCAGACTGAAATAATAGAATCATAAAATGGTTTGGGTTGGAAGGGACCTTAAAGACCATTTATTTACAACCCCACTGCCATGGGCAGGGACATCTTCCACTAGCCCAGTTTGCTCCAAGTACCATCCAGCCTGGCCTTGAAGACTTTCAAGGATGGGACACCCACAACTTGTCTGGGCATTCTGTTCCAGTGCCTCACCACCCTCATAATGAAGAAAATGCTGGCACATTCCATGGAGCTGACATTCAGCCTGCAATAGCCCGTGTCACGGGAAATCATGCCTCTGCATATGCATGCACAGCAAAGCAGGACCACACCCACAACCACCAGAGCTTTAAGACAAGGGGACAAGGGTGTCTAGACCCTTTTTCCCCCCATAGTCTGCACTCCCACAATGACAAATCAAACAACCAAGAAAAAAATAAACCTTTAGTCTGTAAAAAGACAGGTTTATAGCAGACATTCTTTTAGACGTACAGAATGTTGCTCCACAACAGACTAAAGGCATTTAGAAACCAAACTGCCTCTGCTCACTGTCTCTATTGGGGAAACAATCTTTTTTCCAGGTTTTGTTTCATCCACTCCAAATCTCCAGTGCCCACTCCAGTGAGTATGTCTGTCCCTCCCCAGGAAGGTCTTACTCTCTCACTGCCTTCTCAGCAGTCTGTTTGCAGGACAAGTTCCAGCTACTTGCTGCAGCTATTCTTGCCTGCTCCCTTGTCTTGTCCTCTTGTCCCCAAGAGTCTACCCCTGCTCTGCCCCCCAGGCAAAGCAAAACCTCTCCACTTTCACCTGAAGGTCCTGGCTGACCCAGTGCCTCTCCTCACAGGACACAACCCAAACGGAAAACAAGCAAATTAATCACTCCGTGTCACACGTGGCTTATAGCAAAGTGTCAGCACTGACTAAAAAAGATTTGAGAATAGCTTTAAGTGTTCTGGCAAATGGAAAGGGAAAAAAGAGTAAACTTTGATTAAAACGATGGAGGTCAACAAACTGCAGCTAAAAATGGAGATAGCAGCGAGATAAACACCAGCTGTTTTTAAAATCCTTCTGAAGCAGTGTACGAGGTGAATTTCAGGTATTTAAGAGGACACGTGCAATGTTCTTGGAAAACACACTGCCCTAAAGGAATATTAGAGGAAGGAGGAATATATGGTTGCTGCTGACCAGGATAAATCATTATTAATGCTTGCAATGGACGCCCAGAGAACAGGCACCAGAACAGTGCAACGGTTTGGCCTTAAAAAGCCTCTAGACACCAAACTTTTTCACATAGCAAGATGTAAAAGGTCCAGTTTCTGTGTTTTACATTAGTAGGGGGGAAGTGAATAGAGAAAGCTGACAGCTGCCAGATGGCACAACTAGCTACACATTACCCAGTACATTTCTCGTCTAAGTTTATGACAGAAGATCTGCAGTTTTGCAAGAGCTCAGCCTTCAGAAGTTACACCTAGAATTTCATATTGTACGAATCAGGGTGACTGGACAAGGTTTCCTGGCTTCCTCTGGAATACTCTTTATCTTCGGAGCTTCTGGCCATCAGCTTCAGTCCTTTGCTTCAGTGAATTCTGAATGCCACATTATGACCCTTCAGTCCCCTCTCACAGGTCCTGCAATCACAGCATCTCTTCAGAAAGTGTTGGAGCTACTTAAGTTTTAACTTGGTGGCTGTTTCTCCACCTACTGCCTGATGTGCATTCACCTGAAATCACCTTGGGCAGCCCTGGCAAGACAGATGCTGGACTGCAGATTCTGTAGTGGAATGAGTAGGGTCACAGAAAAGAATAAAAACAGGTTGTTTTTTAAATCTTGCTGTCAGTTTATGGGGTTTCTACTCTCAGATTCCAGAGACAAATAGGAATATTTAAACTGGGACCTTGACAAAGTTGCACTGAGCTAGTCTTAAGTAAAGGACAAGAGAATCAGGGCTGAAGACTTCTGTGACCAGCTATGAGTGAAGATCTACTAATGTAAAAGGGGAAGGTGGCTTATCTGTTTGCAACCCCCCTTCTGGGGGTTTCTGCATGTGATTCTGCTCACCTGATAAACTAGAGCACAAAATTGCATTGCTCTAAGTCAGACTTTTTTCCTGTAGAACAGGACAGAAGTAAATAGACTCTATATGCTGGTTAGTAGTAAGATGGAACCCGCAATCTTCTCTTTATATATAAAATCAATATCTGTACTCTCTCAAATAAGCTCTGTGCTCTGGACACTTGTACAATATCCTGGTTTTGCTCTGGCTAACTTGTCACACTTGTTCACCAGAAATGTACAGATGGGAAAAGAGGCTCAGCTTGGAGTTGGTTTTGGAGTTTCAACAACACAAACAGGTAAATCTGTTCTGTGTCATCAGTAATAGGCACTGGATTTGTTCTGCCTTCAGTAACTGCCAAAAGAGTTCTCACCCCAGCTCTGCTGTGATTCTGCTGTTCTCTAAATGTCAGTGAAATCAGATAACTGCCCCTTCAAATAAATAATGTCACTCCTCTCCCTCTGTCCAGGGGATGAACATATTGCCAGGGAGTTTTAAATAGAATGAGAGATGGGGAGTGCTGAAACAGCCACATGTACTTCAACTTCTTCTTCTAAGAGTGGTTGTCATTAGCACAGATTATTTTTGTTCCTTGCATATGTACACTTTCTAAATACAATTCCCAGTATGCTATTGCCCCTTTCTCAAAAAACCATCAGGCACTCAAGTCCAAAGTTATAGCAGAAGAAAGATTTCAGCTCTTTTAGAAGGCAAAATAAATAATTCTGTGGGAACACAGCCAATCTGAGACTTACTGCAAGGGAAGAAAATGACACAACTACCACTTTCTTTGGATCAATGATACCTGTTTTCAGGTAGACACAGTACAACTGTTATGTGTGCAGATGTACACACAGATGATGCTGTTATTTATAGAAGGGTGCTCACCCCATTAGAAACCATCTTGTAAAAAACATAGACTTGAAAACCTTTGAAGATGCTTTTAGGGAGCTTCCAGATGCTTGGATAGTCAGCCAAATCTCTGGTCCACAAGAACAGGATGGAGATCTAAAAAAATCAGGTTGTGTTTTTAATTTTCTTCTCCAATATCTCTTGCACTTGGCACCAAAAGAAAACAATAATTCAAGAGAACAAAAATCTGTCTGAGTTCAAAGGAAAGTTTCAGTTCAGTTCATGGATGTCCAAACTGGCATCCTCTCCCCACAGGTGGAAAATGCAACTGGTGTCTCTCATGATCTTTTCTATAAATAACACCAGCACAAAGGTTTGCAAAACAGGGTCCAAGAAGAATGAGGATAGCTGATACTCTGCTCTCATCTGAACAAATGCAATATCATTACTGACCTTCCTTTCTTGTTAGCATTTTTAAAACTTTACCTATTAGTAAAAGAAATTTATTTTTGTGTGCAATTTTAAAGATTCATTCTAGAAGAAATAAAACACAATCAGGGCTTGATCTTATATAAGGCACTGAAATGAATGAGTGAAGGGTGCAGAACTGAATTCTGACTGTGCAGTGTTCATGTGAATATCCAGACATGCAGAATTATTTCTGCTGCATTTTCATCCATTTACTATTCAGTACCATGACATGTTTTTATACAGATGCTGTAGCTGAGTTCACCTCCCCTTTTGTTCCCTCAAAGACCTTCTGCAAAGCTGTAAAGCAATAGAGAGTCTTTTTTCTTCAGGAGTGCTCTGTTCCACCAACATTTGCTGCTTCCACACAGTGAGAAATACACTTTCCTCCCAGCTTGCACAATTTAAGTCTTATCACGTAGGTAAAGGCAGTCTACTGGCAGCCAAAACAGACATGCCTTACTTTGCATTTTTTATGATACCAGTACCTGTGAACAGAAACTTCACAGATTTTCAGATTTAATTACTACTGGCTTAGTTTACTTTAAATGATAAAGTTGTGGGAAAAAAAAGAGAAGAGGGTAACTGAATGTGAACATGAGAAAGAGCTGAGATTTTTCACTGCCCTTTCACTGTTTCTCCCTTAGGGCAGTTTATTGAAGAGGGTTTTCAAGGAAGCCCTAGGTCAGCCAGTCTGGGGAACCTGTGCTACCTGGAGAAGTGAAGGAGTGCTGGTGCTGACTGCACAGGTTGTGGGAGCAGAAATAGCACAGCTCCATCAAAGCATTGCTGTTCTGACCTAAAAACCCAGCTAGGGAATGAGTTCACAGCCTCAGGGGCAGCTCTGGGCTGACACAGCTACTCATCTCTCCTGCTCCATGCTCTCCTGAGCATGCAGCTTAACACTCAGCCACAAACCCACAGAGTGGATTTGATTTTATTGTATTTTATATTTTATTTTGTTTTGGTTTATTGTATTTTATTTT
>NW_008692567.1:0-273 GCF_000695815.1 Acanthisitta chloris
GCCGGTGCCGATGGGCAGTTGACTGACGACCGGGAAGGTCCCGTTGAAGTGGGGGGTGAGGCGAAGGGGGAGGGGCCGCGGTGTGGAGCCGCCCGGCACAGACCACGTGACCTCCAATCCCTCGTGGCTCGGCAGGTTCACGGCCAAACACGTCAGTTTGGGGGATTGGGAAGCATAGAGGGACGAGGGGGACGGGGGGAGGAGGAAGAGTTGGATGGAGCTCGGGTCGGCCGGGGCGCCTGCGGGGAGAGGGGACAGTGTTGGGGCGGCTGG
>NW_008692568.1:0-1088 GCF_000695815.1 Acanthisitta chloris
GGAACAAAGAACTATATCAGTGCTGCAGCTAAATGAGTGACAATCAAACAGCACAGGATTCCAGGGAGGGGCATGAAGAGATTTCACAGACAACTAAGGTTTTGTTAGATGCAGGGGTTTAAAGTCAGCTACCGCAGCTCAGAATAACCCGGTCTGGCCTGTTAAGAAGAGTGATGGGTTGTGGAGGATGACCTTGTATTTTAGGAGGTACATAAACACTGCCCCTTACAGCAGCTGGGCCAAATGTTCTTACTTTAATTGTAAAAAACCCAGAAGCATCCTGGAACCTGGTAAGCTGTAATTGATTTGCCTAATGCTTTCTTTGCAATACCCATTGCTGAGGAGCATTGGGATCAATTTGCATTTACATGGCAGGGGCGACTGTATATTTTCACTAGATTGCCACAGGGATGGGTGCACAGCAGCAACCATTTGTCATGGCACTGTGGCTGAGCACTTGGATGGGATAGTGCTGCCCTCTCAGATGCAAAGAACTCATTGTATAGTGACATTCTGATGTAGGGGAGCTGCTAGGAGGAAGCACAACAAGTCCTTGAATTAGTTGGAGATCATATGAGAAAGGCTGGGAAATTAACCCTACTAAAATCCAAGGACCTCCCAAACCATGAAATTCCAGGAATTTAGTGGCATTGTGAGCATCGGGAGATACTGCCCAAAGCTAAACAGAAAATTTTGGATTCTGTAGTATCTCAAATTGAAAATGAGGCATAAAAATTTATTGGATTATTTGGGTTCTGAAAGACAAACATATTCCATATTTGGGATAAATCTTAACCCTGTTGTACTGAATTTGAAAGAGGAAGTGGGAGATGTTTGAAGTGATGACATTTGTCTTCCCATGCAATTGTTATGCATGATGGGCCCTGCTCTCCTGGAGATGCTGAACATCTCCTGCCTGTGGGGAGCAGTGAATTAATTTCTTGTTTTGTCTTGCCTGTGTGTCTTTCCCTGTTGAATTGTCTTTATCACAACGCAGACAGGAGTCTTCTGGATTTTACTCTTCTTCCCCATCCCACTAGTGGGGGAGTGAGTGGCTGCACGGTGCTCAGCTGCTGGGTGGGGTTAAA
>NW_008692569.1:0-12091 GCF_000695815.1 Acanthisitta chloris
ATTTTTAAGTGCCACCAGCTGAACCAGTAGGACTAAAAGCATATCGCTGAAAAACAATATCCTGAAACTACAAAGGTTACACTGTCTGCCAGGAAAGAGCATCAAAAATGCACTCCAACTTGGCTGGTCTTCAGACACTGTCAGCCCAAAGCCAAACCTGTGCAGAGCCAGACACTGCAAGCTAAAGCAAAGCTGTCTCTGGCTTGTGCTCTTCAGGATGCAAATGACCCAATATCGTAGACATTGTAGTGTTTGGGGAGGGAGAAGGCAGAAATTCATGGAATCACAGAACACGCAGAGTTGCAAGGGACCCTTGAGGATCACCTAGTCCAACTCCTGGCCCTGCACAGGACATCCCTGAGAATCACACCCTGTGCCTGAGAGCATTGTCCAAACATCTCTTGAGCTCTGCCAGGCTTGGGGCTGTGATCATTTCCCTGCGGAGTCTGTTCCAGTGCCCAAACATCCTCTGGGTGAAAAAACACTTTCTAATATCCAGCCTAAACCTGCCCTGACACAACTTCAGACCATTCCCTTGGGTCCTGCCACTGGCTGCCAAAGAGAAGATGTCAGTGCTTCCCCTCCACTTTCCCTCATGAGGAAGTTGTACACAGCAATGAGGTCTCCCCTTGGTCTCCTCTTTTCCAGGCTGAGCAGACCAAGTAACCTCAGCTGCTTCTCATGAGGCTTCCCCTCAATGGCTTCACCATCTTCATTGCCCTCCTTTAGATGCTCTCCAATAACAAAAATTCCTCTTGGCATGCCATTTCTTAGCTTCATACTTAAAAGTATGCAATTAAAAGCTACCAACCCCATGCTAACATTATAAATACTTTGCTTTTATCATTGGTTTTAAGAAAAAACAGGTTCTTGTAAACACAGAAATTTTTATACCATGAAAAAGCAATGAGCATATGAAGGAAATGAGCATATAAAAGCCTCCTCAGGTTACACCTCTTCAGAAGCAAGAAGCAAATTTCCTGATCTTGATGAGCAGAGTTCTACAGTAAGCTCAATTTCTGAAACCATCTCTGGTGCCTCTTAAGATAACAGCACTAGGGTTACACTTGCCAACAGAGGCGCTTTCTTTTTTTTTTTAAATACTTGCTCCCCATCAGAAGGTACCAAACCCACACTGTTATTTCACTAGTGTTTTGCCTCCGTCAATCCTCAGCAGACACTTAGTAAAACCAATCTGCTCCAGCTGCATGACTCTCACCTTGTAAAATTGTGAGGTTCTCTGCAATTGCAAGTCCTTTAAAGGAACTGTTTGGCTTCAAGTTGAAGAATTTTATTGAGTTTAAGATATTGTGCTGCTTTCTAGTTATGGCTAACAACTATAAAAACATCCATTTCAAAAGCAATGTTAATTTCACTACTGTTTTCTGTACAGTGTGCAGATACAATCTGAGGTAAAAAATATTAGCCTGCACAAGAGTGAAGTGTTCATGGGTGCACTGCCCTGTTTGGAAGAAAAGGTTCTTTCACCCTCAGCTTTTAAGAGAGAGGCAGAAACATGGCTAATCAATGAGCCTGTCACATTCAAATTACAGCTCTCTGGAAAGCACTAGCTTTGAATCATGCATTTTTACCAACCAGCTATGGCCACTTGACAAGCTTTGCACAAGGTCTCTCAAGCCCTTTTAAGATTTTTCTGATGTGCTGTGAAATTATGAAGGAGCTTACACTTCTGAATGAGAGATAACAAAAGTTACAGACACTACTACATTCGACATGGCCAGAAAATGCAATGAACACATCTTGTGTGTGAAACTCCTGGACGCAAACATCAGTTTCTGCAAAACAAAACATATTCTCAAATTTGGGTATTTAGAATCATTCAGGATAAACCCTGTCCTGTCCTTAAAACAGGCAAGAGGAGGAAAGAAAGAAACATAGAAAACAGTTTACTTAACGCTCCATGGAGGAGTTTGATATCAAGGTTAGTGCCTAACTCCATGCAAGTGATTTAGGCTTATTTTACTGTCACATTTTGCAGCCGATTTCATCATCTAACTCCTCTGTGTAATTAAAATTCCTCTTCATCTATTTCTGTACTAGCTTCTGCCTCCACCTGAGCCCCCTGGCAGGTGCCTCTCCTGAGCCAGCCTGTGGGAGCACCATTTGGAATAGCAGGGTATGCATGGCACTCTCCTTAGAACATCTCCTCCATCAGTTTCTAAAATCTATGCCATTTCAACTTAACCCTCTGCCATAATGCATCTAGAATGTCAAGACCTCCTTTCAAGCTCACCTTCTGCAAGGAGGATTCACATCCTGCCATAAGAGCACATTGTATTTACCAAATATTCAATTGCAATTTCAGTTCAAAGAGCAGCCCCAGACTGGGGAAAGCCCAGTTCCCTGCTTGAACCTTGGCTGCTTGAGGAAGTTCTCAAGTATTTACACTCATCAGCAGGGAAAACTTGGGATGTGCTAATACTGTGTGCCAAGCACGAATATTCTGCAAGAGCCTGATGCCACTGTGCAAAAAGCATCCACCCCTTACTTTGGGAGAACTAATGACACTAATACAAACATCAGCAACCTGTGAATTTTCCATCTCTGTACAGCAGCAAAAGCAGCACAGGCAGCAGGAGCTAAAGCTCAGCACTAGTTAGGTTTGAAGTTGGGTCAACCCCACACTGTCCACTCCTGGTTTTACTGCCAGCATGTTGTGTGGGCTACCAGTCTCATTTTAAACATTTGCACATGTTACTTAAATAATCCACAGATTTAAAACGTCCTTGGGACTTAGAGATGAACCTTAACAGTTTTCTAGAAGTAAATCGGATTTATCGGGCCAAAAATTAAGGGGTCACAAACTCAAATTTCTGATTTATAGCAGAAGCTCATACTTCTTAATTTAAGTCCTAGTGCAAGCTGAAGTACTGTCAACCAGACCGAGTGCTATTTTTTCCAGCTCTATATTTACACTTGAAGCATTATGCAGAAGCACAGAGCAGGAGCAAAGAAACTGGCTAAATGCCTCAATGTGAACCTTTTGGGGAAGGTTCAGAGAAGTCTGGGTTACCTGTCTTCAAACAGGTTTTCAAAGTGGTATAGATCTAGACATACAACAGAACTTTAAATTTAGGAAATCAATTGTTTCACCTTGCATATGGGGAAAAAAACCAGACAAGCATTGCAAGGAAGGCGGGTTTCTCTTCCTCTGTGGAAGGAGGCACAGCTGAAGAATTTCAGCCTCACCCATGCAAAATTAGACATTTATTTTGGATAAATCCCACAAAATGCTTTCCGCCCAGCTAGCACTCCTACCTGCTGGTTTAGCAGCAGTGGACCAAAGCACTGTGCTGCAGGATGGCAAGCAGCCAGCAGCCAACTCCTGTGTCTCTCCAGAGACAGGCAAGGCACACTGCTCAGAAAAGCCTCCAGGTCACTGCAAGGCAAGGACACAGGCAGCTCTCAGCTGCCACATCTCTGGGGCTACAAGGGTCACCAGAGCCACTGCTACCAGGGAAACACTTTCACACAACTCTTACTAGCCACGTCTGTTGCAAATTTAGGGATGCATCTCACCGTATCCTGCCTCTCAGCCATTCCTATCACTGTAACATGTGCACACACAGTGGAAAGGAGGGAAAAGAACAAGCATCACCTCCTGACTTGCTGGTTGGACCAGGGAAGCACTGAGGGATGCCCATTTTTTTCTGCCTCAAAATGAGTAAGTCAAACCACATTGCATCATTGCATCTGTTGGTACACACTGCCTGACCAAAACCAGAGCATGGAGACTGTATTTCAGAACCAGCACACAGTAGTGCTGGCTGATTTTTAGCCCAAAGCAAGACAGGAAACAAGAGAAACATCACATGCACTTGAGTGCAAGGGCATCACAATATCGACATGCTGTGAGGCTGCAAAGACAAATTTCCCAGGGAACACTTAAGCAGTTTCCCTGACCAACAGCACCATCTTTATCACATTAGAACATATCTACATTAGTTTTCAAAAAATATTTACTGGTCCCTAAATGCCCATAAGCCTCTACCAAAGAGCTTCCTATATTTTGGCATATACAGGACCAATGTATTTATCCAAGTTTAAATCCATACTTGAAAGGGAAACACACAGGATATTTTACTAGGTTAAAACACTTACATAGTCAAGCATGGTTTGCTAGCAGCTCTTGCACACGCTTAAATAACAGCACATGTTCAAAGCCAACATTCCTTTGTGTTATTTCAATATCCTTGGATAGTCATCAGCCTACAAAGTTACCTAACAATAAATCCAATCTCAAACACTGCTGAGAAGCAAACATTAAATCATTAAAAACATGTTTCTTTTTTTAATGCTTCCCTTTTCAAATACGAAAGTATCATCAAATATTTTTCCTGTATTTGAGAACTTTTTAAAAGTAACACATGGCAAACTTCTCTAAAAAAGAAAAAAAAAATCCTGTTTGAGTACATGCAGCTTTTCACATACAGCTGTGTTAGCTAAACCACTCCCTTTACTGATGGTGCTCATGTTGTCTCACTGTTTTCTTGACATGTGATGGGAAAAAGAGGGGGAGGAAAGAAGATAATTAATGTCATAACCTTTCCCTTTCTCTTTACCTGTTGCATTTTTAAGCTATCTTTTACATCTATACTTTTGGGAGAAGATATCACAGTAAAATTTAATTGCTTAAAAGTAAATATTTTAACATTTCTGTTTCTTCTTATGGTCTCACACCATAATAGGAATTTAACAGTAACTAACAGAGAATACCATACCATACTGTCAGCCAGGGTAACACAAAATATGGGTGAGGTATTGGCATTTTACACAAGCACACACCCACCACACGCACTGCATGTGAAGTTATGCATCATCAAGATGGGCTTTTAATCTATCAACAACAGAAACAGACCTCACACTTCCCTGGTATGGCAACACAGACACTGCCTTGTCCATTTTCTGTATTTTCCTGCATAAGATAAAAAAAGGTTTTATACACCCAGGAAAAATGCCCACTTCAGCTTTCAAGAGGGAAGGAAAACCAGCAAGGAACTTTTGCATAGATTACTTTCACTGCTTTGAAATACTTTATAATTTTATTTAAGAGAATTACCAAAAAATTTAACTTTTACCCTTGTGCCTCTTTCTGCTGAGCAGCATTACTATAATGACTGAGGCAGCACTCACCCAGGGTGAGCCATTTCACAGGCAAACAAAAGTTTACCATGACAAAATTGTTAGGACACCACCAACCTGCTGCTGCACCTGTGTGCCTGGCCTGGTGAGACCTCACACTCCCCAAAGGTTTTACAACCCGATGGATATCAGGAAAAAAAATAAAAATCACACAGAGATCCTGCCACTCCTGCTTATGTACAAAGCATGCACTAACAAGACATGGTCATCACATAGTGCTGGAGCTTTCCTTAATGCCACATATATCACAAACACCCAGGTTCCCTACTGTATTTGCTTCCAGATGAATCTTTTTGAAGTCCACAGATTGTGCCCTATATGTATATCTTCAACTCATTTAAACAACTTATTATATTATGCCACATTAAAATCCTAATTTAATACAAGTGCCAAACTATCCACACGAGAGCAACTCTCCTTATTCCTCTTCCCTGCAGCTCCTTTTCATCTTTCATGCTGGTTCTCTGCACAGCTTCCTCCACAGCTACACAATTCAACATCTTGCTAAGGAACATCCCTTCCTAACAATAATCCTCTTGGCAAATAGAATTAACACGGCAAGCGTAAACATGAGAGCAATGAATGAGTTGCCATATTTACCCAAACTACTGCTTCCAGTTCCTTATAATGAAATTATATATTAAATACATTGGATGACTTAATGTCAAGCTCCTCACGTGCTGAATTCTGCAGCTGGCCAGTAAACACCCTGCAGCACCTGCCTCCAACTCACCTGAGAAATTAAGCTTAGAAGGTTTCCAATAAAGGCTTAACTCATTTGTGCCAATATTAGGCACACCAAATTGCTGTCATTTAATAACTTTTGGGAGTGCTTTCTGCCCCAAGAACACTGCAATGGAATGACATGTTTCCACAACAGACAACAACAAAACATGTAAAGTTCATGGTAGTTTCTTCTGTTCAAACAAGTTCATTCATAAAGGTGGGGAACATTCAGTGCCTGCCAGTTTCCTTCCTTTTGGAATCTGTCCTTTACACACAGTAATTACATGGGGAAATCTCTCTCCATAACCAGGTAATAGACATAAGAAAAAATCAGCCCTGAGTACAAGACTACTGTGTGAAATGCATTTTAGCACCAATATTAACCCAAAGGATATTTTTAAAACGCATAATCTAAACTTGAAATCTGCAGAAGTAGTTTAGAAATACTCCTTTTGGTGCCTTTGAAAATTAAACTGCACTTGCACTAAAGGGAAAAAAATTTTCAACAAAACAACTAAACAGACTGCAAAACTGCTTAAAAGCATACCATCACTAAGAATGACTAGTGCTTCTAGGAGGGTTTTCCCAAAGGGAGGCAGAGCTGATGTTTGCCCAAGGATAAATATTTCTGGGGTGCAATGTAACCCAGCAAGAAAGACAAAGGAAAGAGTCAAAGATTCCTGCGAACTTTTCTACAGAAAAAAAAGGACAGCCAAACAAGAACTCAACAACTAAATCATTGAGTTACGACTCTATTTTGGCACAGCTACAGGAGGACACCACTGAGATTTTAGCAGAGGTTCTTCAATTGTGAAGGCCAAGAGATTAAACTGTCGAGTCTAAGTCTTCTTCACAGCTGCAGCACTATTCACAAGGTAAAACAAACCAGAACTGGAGACACTGGCTATGTGGCATTGAGATCAGAAGCAAAAATTTGCATTAATTTTCTAGCAAACCTTCCTCTGTCACATATTATTACTTTTAATGCACTACTACTCAAGTTAGTAGTTCACATTTGTGAATTCCTAGAGCAAACTACATCTGATTTCCTTCACCTGAGATCAGTGTTCAGTATCAAATGCAGCACAGACTACGGATAAAGGCAGAAATTTGCATCTAGTTAATCATCCTAATTGTTATGCAGACCACTCTAAAAAGGCACTAATCAGTGTTACACTCAGATGCAAAGTTTGTTCAGCAATTCAAGTCACCATCTAAATGCTTAACCAAACAAATATCACACTTTCAGGGCTGACCAAAGTTCAGCACATTTCAGTTCAAAAAGATAATGGTTTTGACATTGGGAGACAGAACTTTGAGGTTAACCTCAGATCGCCAGATAAATCGAGATAGATGGCTGAAAAATAGAAACAGGCTAAGGACAAGAATAAAATGGTCTCTTCTCCAGCAAAAGATGCCACCAATGAAGTTTTGCAGAATCCCATGCTCAGACTTCAGCTGCTTGATACATTCATGTGAGACACGGAAAGGGGAATGAGCAGTGAGCTGAGGAAGTTTGATGATAAAAGAATCTATTGTGGTAGCAAGGCCAGGATGTGAGGAATTCCAGACAATCCTGGGAGACTGACTCAGTAAGAGTGCAGAGGAAAGCTAATGCAAATAAACAGAAGAAATGTAAGAAGAGGCACACAGGAAAGACACAACCATGTCTATATGTGACTGTGAGATTCCAAACTGACCAAAGTCCTAAGCAACGTCTTGACATAATTTCAGAGATTCAGAAAATGAACTCTCTAGCAGTCCAACAAGCAAATCAAATACTACAAATCACAAGGGAAAAAAAAACCCCAAAATATGGTTATTTCCCTGTATAGCCCCAAAGCTCATCTACACGTTGAAAATTGTATACAGCCCTGATTCTCTCATCCTAAAAGGACATGTATAATGAGGACAGACTCTTGAAAAGGATTGCTCATGGTCAGGAATGGCTTCCTGACAAAGAATATCTGAGTAGGCAATTCTTCAGGCAGGTCAAAAGCCAAGCTAACAAGCAAGACAGACAAAATCATGTGTGGCACAACACAGGATCACTAACCATCTCTGCCACACAAGAGCAGAGAGTTGCTATATGAAGGAAGCCAGCTGAGAAAAAGCAGGAGGGGGTTCTTTACACAGCCAGAAGCAGACCCACAGACAAGCAGCACTCCTGGCCAAAAGCCATGGAGGCTGCAACGAGGTCCCAGTGTGCTGCAAACTGACCAAACAAGCACCCAACTCTGGCAATCCCAAGCTGAGAACAGCCAGAGGTTCAGAGAGTATCTACAGAGGAAGTTTTGAATAAGGCCATCCTGTTCTTATTTTATCTTGGACATCTGCTTACAAGGAAAGAAACTAAAAAAAAAGAAAAAGGAAAGAGAAGTTTAAGAACACAACAGATCCAGAAGAGAGCAGGCTGAATGAGAAGTGTCAAAAAATTAGGAAACTAAGGCAGGACACAACACAAAGCATCCCAACAACACCCTTCACTCCTTAAATCTCTGGGGACAGCATGGATTAGTTCTCTGCCTAAACCCATAGTGAGACAAGGAAAGAGAAACTGGCACTGAGGTGATGGGATCCTGGACATCAAGTCCATGGAGCTGTCGCCAGCTTGGACAGGGATGGGAGGAGACTGACAAGAAGATCCCATTCTTCTGTAGGGTGGTGGATATAGGAAAGCTATAAATAAAAAAAACACCCATGAACTCAGGAAGAGGCTTTGGAGGAGTGAGAAGAGGAAATGCAGCCTCATGCACTAACTGTACATGTCCCAAGGTCTCCTTTTCCCTGTAAAAGGGATGTGAGTCATGGAGTCAATGAAGCATGTCATAAATGTACCCATTTTCACCTCTCATTTAATTTTCTCACATTTGATTTCAGCAGGCAATAGATTAGCCTAAAGTGTAAGTCAGCTTGCAGGAGCTCCTCATCCCTCCTGCTGGCAAGAGACCACTTTCTGTCAAAGGTAAAGAAACAACACAGAAGCACTCAGAGGCATCTCTAAGGTGCTGCTTGGAGGTGAAACCAGCTACCATATGGCTTGCTCAAGCCCTGTGTGGTATACTGGACTGGGGAGACAAATCCTTGCTTTGGCCTACCACAGCTGCTCTTCCATTCCTATACTTAAAACATCTCTGAGCAGCAGCCAGTTACTGCTGCTGGTCACAGTACCCATTACATAGCATCCACAGCTGGTTCTATTCTGCATTGCACACACATGTTCAGAATGAACTACAGACTTGATACAAGTTCAGCTACTGCAACTACCATGCCAGATAACTCAGCTGTTCTGCATGACAGCAAATGAGACAAATCCCATGCACAACCAGCTCAACTAGACTTGTTTTCAAATTTGCTTTAAACTTCATTTATTCCAGCCTTCCAATCACAGCATAGCTTGGAGTGCTGTTTCAGTTCACATCACCCAGGTCTGCTATACAGTCCCTCCAAGAACTTTGTTTTTGAGAGGATTTATGAATTACTTCAGTAGGGGAGGAAAAAAAAGGTTTGCTGCAGTTCATTTTTTAACTTGAAGGTTAATAAGCTCAAACAGCTCACACACACCAACATCCAGTCTCCTTTTGCACAGATTTGACAAAGAAAAAGGAATTTCCACACAATTAGACAACAATTTCCACAGCTATTAGACAACAAATTATTTGGGAAGGGAAAAAAGTAACTTGCAAAACGTTTCTGCAATTGACCACTAAGAACAGTGCAACTCTTTCTACGTAGCAATACAAATTGTAAAGCAAGCATTTTTATGCCAGATTTTAAAAGCAAGAACTCTATATTAAGTTAACTCAGATGTACTGAAAAGCCTTTCCTGAGTCACCAAGCCTCATGTCCTACAGCCACAGCCAAGCACACAATACAAACTTCCTCAATACATCCCCAAGAGTCAGTTAAGGGGCTTGCTCCCATTTCTCCCATTTGAAGGTTGTTCTAGAACCTCAGTCCATTTAAGGAAGAAGCTGTGTAAATTCCAGCCTAAGTTTATTCACGCCAGTTTATATTCATTTGTTCTCATGCCAACATTGTTCTTTAGCTTAAATAGCTCCTCTCCCTTTCTAGTGTTTATATCCCTGCTGTATTTGCAGACCACAATCATATTCCCTCTCGGGCCTCATTTGCTAGGCTAAACAAGCCAGGCTTTCCCCAGCTCCTCTGGAATAACTGGCATTTCTATTCTCCAGCCTCCCTCTGAACCTGTGCCACCCACAGCACAGGTGAGAGAACCTGTGCCTGGCACTCCCCAGGAGTTCCCACTATCCCTCCTGCCTGTGTCCTGGCCTAACACACTCCACCATCACCTTTATTTTCTCCATGGCAGCAGCAGCAGCAGCTTGGTCAGCAAGAATCCAGCACACCTAACCCTACAGGAGAGCACCCCTGCTCTACTGTTCCCAGAAATGGAGCTCCCTGCTCACACCAAGTAACAAAGGCAAGCAAGGGATGTACACATGGTATAATCTGTTTTCAATGTGGATGATCTGTTCAGGTGTGACTGCACATCCTGGGTGAGAGCATGCTACTTGACAGAGATGTAATCAGTTGATTACTCACCACTACCTACCGACTACCAGGATTTGTTTCAGTTTTTCACAACCTCTGCTAAAAATTCCTCACAGTAGGCAACCTCAGGTATTCAAATTCCTCCCTAACTAGCTCCTGAAGTCACCACTCTCTTCAGCTCAAGCCCTGCAGCAGCCCTGTCTAGGCTCCTCAGGCATTTCCTAAGGAAGTCACCAACCTCCTAACCAAGGGGATGGAGCCCACCCAACACCCCACCAAAAGTGACTAGTTTCGTCAGTTTCCCAACTTGGCTGCAGAAGCTAAAACCAAAACAAACAATCCAGGTTTCAAAGTCATGCATTCTCTCTCCTAGCAAATGATTCCCCACGGTTGTAACCTACTGCTTAGATTACTCTTATGCTGGGAAAGGCACATCTACTTGTGTTGCTTCACAGCCAAGAATCTTCCTCCTTGTTACGATCACATTAAGCAGTCTTCATAACACATGATAAAATTACTTTCTCCCAAAGAATCCTCTCCAGACCTCGATTTCCCTTAAGTGGCCAAAAAAAAACCCAAAAAATACAAGCCAAAGTATTCCATCAAACTCTCATTGCTGTAAAGGAAGAACAAAAATACCCACTCAGCATGGCTGTTCCAGGCAAGGAAGTTAATCAGCCAAGATTTTGTCCCAAGGTCACTGGAAGAGGATGTCTCTCCCTTTAAGTGCTAAGACATCTGCACACTTATGTTAACTAAATGCAATTATGCAGGCAGAAAATAGTTTTAAACACAAAACACAACTCATTCAGGCTTTCAGAAAGTACGAGAGATGGCAGGATGATGACATATCAGATCCAGACCAAACTGGAGGAACACAGTGCTGCACCAGAGGACACAGCAAAACTGCAGCAGCTCAGCAGCAACCCACAGCTCAGCTTCTGGGGCAACACAGCAGATCTTCAGTGAAACACTGAAACTTACTGCAGATCCTGCTGTCCTGCACAACCGACTACAAATACCATTGCCACATACCAACAGCATCCACGATGCACAAAGCCTACCAGCCCAGGACCAGTGCAGAATGGTGGAGTTTTCCCTTGTTTAAAGCCCAGAACTACACTTATGCTCCCTAGCAAGCAGGAATCCATCCAAGAAAGAGAAAACATCGCAGGCAAACAGGCAAACACAAACCATAACAGAAAACATCGCAGACAAACAGGCAAACACAAACAAACAAACACAAACCATGACGCTTTCCATTTCATCCGTCTGATTTCCTCCTCTCTCTAGCTGCGACAAGCAGCAGCTCCCTTGCTATCCAAGCACATCCCTAAGAACTTCCAAGGTGGAATTCATGAGATCCACGTTTTGTTCCCAGAACCGCATTCTCCGCACGCTGATTTACACCCCAATTGCGGAGCCGACAAACCACGACGCTTTCCATTTCATCCGTCTGATTTCCTCCTCTCTCTAGCTGCGACAAGCAGCAGCTCCCTTGCTATCCAAGCACATCCCTAAGAACTTCCAAGGTGGAATTCATGAGATCCACGTTTTGTTCCCAGAACCGCATTCTCCGCACGCTGATTTACACCCCAATTGCGGAGCCGAACGCGCAACGCTCGCTCCGATCATAACCACAACAAAGCTACTCGTACGGACACTGCAGCCACTTCCAAGCATTTCG
>NW_008692570.1:0-2078 GCF_000695815.1 Acanthisitta chloris
GAGGAGGCGGACGGGGAAAACTGAAAGTGAAAACTGAACCGGAAAGACAGCGCGGGGATTCCTCTTCCCGTGGTCATTAGCTGTGCCTGTTTTGTGCCCGTGGTCACGGCTGTGCTGTGCCCATAACAATCAGTTGTTTTGTGCCCGTGGCCATCGGCTGTGCCTGTTTTGTGCCCGTGGTCATCAGCGGCTCTGCCTGCAGTGTTCACTCCCAGCTCAGCTCTAAGTGCCTTCCCACAGCCCTTCGTTGTGCCTCAGTGCCCCTCGACCCCCTCAGTCCTTCCCCCACAGCGTTTTCCCACAGCCCCTTGGTGTGTATCTCACCTCAGCCCCCTCCTCCATCACCTCAGCCCTTCTGTGCCAGCTCTTCTCACTGCCCCTTGGCTTGTCTTGCTCAGTCTTCACCTGCTCTACTCATCCTGGACACCTTGTTGTGGATCTTCCCTCAGTCCCACAACCTCTTCCCTCATCTCACCTCTCACAGAGCCCCTTCCCTCACCAACCCCTTCCCTGATCCACTCAGCCCCTTCCTTTGGCTCTTCCTTCAGCCCCTTCCATCAGGATTTTATCCATTCTGGTCCCTTCCCTCATCTCCTCACCCCATTTCTGTAGCTCTCAGTGCCTCCCGTCAGTCCTCAGCCCCAACCCTGTCCTTGCTGCCCCCTTAGCCCCCATGGGATCCCCCCATGGTCCCTCCTGGGGAATCCCCAGGACACACACACACAGGGAAATGAATGTTTAAGCAGAAAAAGCAGATAAATAATTCAGTTGTTCTCTCTCCACCTGATTCTGTCTAGATCAGCCCAGCAGGGAGATAGTTTGTCCCTGAGTAGTAGTGTGTAAACCAGTAGACTGGATTGCTCCAAGCCCCATCCAACCTGGAACACTCCCAGGGATGGAGCAGCCACAGCAGCTCTGGGCACCCTGTGCCAGTGTCTCACCACCCTCCCAGTCAGTAATTCCTTTCCAATATCCCACCTGTCCCCACCTGTACTCCAAGGGTCTGGGATGGGGTTGAGGAGTGAAAAGAAGCACTGAAAAGAAACACAAGAATGGAGTGAGGAGATGAGGGAAGGGGCCAGAATGGATGGAGAAAGGCAGGGGAAGGCCCTGAGGGAAAGGGCTGAGGGAAGAGCCAAAGGAAGGGGCTAAGGGGGCTAGGGAAGAGGTTGATGTTTCCGAGTTGCCTTGTCACAATATCCTTGGACTCTACATGGAATGTAGGAGCAGATGCTAGTTTTTAAGGTTCACCACACTCAGCAGCCTCTCAGGAACACCAAAAATGCAGCAAACAGTGAATGTTGCAACAGAGGTTGGAGCAGGGACAGGGAGATCTGGGCTTGCCCAACCTCTTATGCAAGAGCAGAGAACACTCTGTGCCCAACAGCAGGTCAACGGCTGCTCTGGCATGAACCTGTGCTTGGCTGTGCTGGGCAACGAGTCTTGGAGAGGAGCCCACTTGGGATTTCAGGGACTTTTGGCAGTGAGATCCATAATAAATTGACAGAGAAGCTGATTCCTGATCCTTTGGGTTTCTCCCTGCTCAGCTCCCCAGTGCTCAGGCTCTGGTTTAGCTCTTTTTGCATGCTGGGTGGTCATACTTTAGCAGGAAAGATTGGCAGAGAAAGGAGAAAAATGGAGAAGGAACAATGAGATGATGATAGGATAGCTCATTTATAAGTCACTCATTACTCCAATAACTCAGTAACATGCTCTGACAAATACTTCACCCATCCTAGGAATCAGCACAGAGTGCAAAGTGCTACTACCCAGTGAAAAGATGAGGGTATGGAGAAGAGTAAATGACCTTTTTTTGGTGTCCTACAGCCAGCAAGGGCAGTGTTGACACCATTCTTGTGCTCAGGCTGCATGGCAGGGTGTTTGATTTGCCAGATCCACTGATTTATCTACCTCCTGCTGGATAGCACAGACTGCAACTCTTGGTGAAGTTGGTGCTCCTCCTCCCCACACACCCAGTGCCCCCAGTACCTCTTCCCTGCTCACACCAGTGCTCCCAGTACCATTCCCCGTACACACCAGTACCCCCAGTGCCCCCTCCCCGCACACACCAGTGCTCC
>NW_008692571.1:0-21253 GCF_000695815.1 Acanthisitta chloris
GCTCCGCTGGATCTGCGCCGCCCCGGACAGAGCAGTGCTCGGGTGAGGACGGCAGCACCACGGCCGTGTGCCCCGTGCCAGCTCACAGAAGGGCACGAGCGGCCACAAACTCTGCCCTGCACTCTGCCCTGTGTCCCGGGCACCCAGCCCAGGCCCGGTCACACCTGTGCCCGTTCACCCGGCACAGCCCAAATCACACCCACCTTGGGCCCTGGCAGCCACACAGGGTCTCTGGGGTCCCCAGGCATCGCCCACGGGGAGCTGCTGCCTTTGGCCAGCCCTGTCCCACCCTCCCTGCCAAGGCTCGTGTCACTCTCCTGAGGGCACTTAGCTGTCTCTAACATTGTCATGGAACGGTTCGGGGGGGAATGGAGCTTAAAGCACACCCCATTCCACCCCCTGCCATGCACGGGGGCACCTCCCACTGTCCCAGTGCCACCCCCAGCCCCTGTGGGTACAGACATGCCCAGTTCACGCACACAGCACTCACTTTGTCGCTCTCCGAGGGCCACACTGTCATGGAGAAGAAACGCAGAGCCACGACAGGCAGCAAGCAGATGGCAACGGACAAGATGATGGTCAGCCAGAGGTATGGCTGTCGCAAAGCATTCGGAGCAGTTCCTGGGAATGAAAGCAGCACACATGAGTTTATGACAGAGCCGCCCGGGACAGGACCAAGAGCCACAAACCACCAGCACTGACCTGTGAACTGAAAGGCAGAAGGGAAGAGAACGTGGATTCCAGCACTGTGCAAGTCAAATGTGATCCCAAAGTAAACTGCAATACTCCCAAATACTGAAAAAGCATTGACAAAAGTCCAGTAGGATGTATCCAGGCCAATCTGAAAGCAAACAAAAGTGCAGGCGAGTTTATTATGACAACTGCTTTTTGCACATTGCTACACTTTTAGTAGAAAAGTTTACAAACATGACCAGAAAGTGTTGCCACTTGCCTGGAAATTGACGACAAATATCAGAGAGGAGGCTGCTGTGACAGCAAAGGACTGATAATCCGCAGGGGCTTCTCCGTCTTGTCCCGTAGATGTAAGGTAAGCTCCGTACGGGATGAAGAAGATGATCAGGGAAGTTATAGCTCCATGGAGCAAACTTAAAAAGAACTTCTTGTAGTTGAAAAGCAAATCTCTCTGGCCCAAAACATACAGCCTGGGGAACCGAAGGCTCAGTTTGTCACTCACGTCCTTAATGGAGGGGGAAAGAAACAGAAAGTTGTTGCAATCTGTTGCTCTCAGAGCTTGGAAGAGCGAGCAGCTCAGTTATACAGTGTCCCAAAGGGAATGGCAGATTCTTTTCCCTTTCCAATAGCAGGACTCTGCACCAGGAAGACATTTTAAAAACCCAAAAAACAAGCAAGCCCTCCCAAATGCCTTGTCCATGCACTAAGGCAACCCGTGTCTGTTCAACTAAACACCTGATGGCAGGTGCCTTTGGATGCATCTGTCGGGACAGTGTGGAATACCTGGTCGAGCAAGCCGACAAGCAGGACCGGGAGACTGGAATAGAGCACGTTGTACACCGTGATGAACCAGTCCTCGTAGGCTGTCTGAGAGAGGGGCAGTGGCAGCAGTCAGCGATGTCTTCCTTTACCCCTTCCCCTCCAGCCCCTGAGAAAACTCACGTGCTCCACTACAGCTGTAAGTGACCTGTCTCGGTGTCACCCCAAAGGCAGCATCACCTTAGCTCAAGGCTCTGCTGCAGCTCTTTAGCTGCCTCACTCCTTAAAAACCTTCCTCCCTGCACAGCCATGGTCCTGACTTCAGTGTCAGCTGATAACTAACTCACTCAGTACTCGCCAGCTATCCTCTTGCAGAAATCCCTGGTGACAACTTCAGGCTCCCACCAGGTCGCAGGCTAAGCTTTTGCTGCCCTGCCCTGACAAAAGGATCTGCCTGTTAGCATCCCACGCGAGCTAACAGCACACTGTCTTACCTGGGCGGAAAAGCCATTGAAGAACGAGTACCAGATGTGGACCAGCGTGAAAGCAAAGTTTTTGTAGAAGAAGTATCTCAGAAACTTGCACATCCTGATGTAGGACCATCGCCCGTGGACCAGCAGCAGCCTCTGGAGGTAGCGGAACTGCCCGAAGGAGTAGTCGCTCGACATGACGGCCTGCATCCCTTCCTGGCCACTGATCCCCACCCCGATGTGGGCAGCTGCGTGGGGCAGACAAACAACACACACCAGGCTGAGCCAGGGGACAGGAACAACACGGCCAGGGACACGTCTCTGTCACCTGGATTCCCCTCGGTGCTGCTTCCATCTGAACAGACCCAGGAGATCTGACCAAGGGAGAACCAAGCAACGGGACAGAGCGAGCAAAGCCCTGAACAAACTGTCCAGGCAGTTTGCAAACACCCTTGGGACATAAACCCTATCCCAGGGGTTTCCTTCTCAGCGGGATCACTTGGGAAGTGGTTCAAAGAGCAGCAGCTGCAATCCAGGAGGGCTAAGGCCTCCAGGCAAGGGGCAGCCAAGCTATTGCTTCAGTCTTTATGTTCCACTATCACAGTGTGAGAACAGAGCCTGCTCAGGGAATGTCTACAGAAAAAAAATAAAACAGATCAGGAAAAACCACTAACCATTTCCTAAAGGGCTTCCTCAGAGAGGGAAACAGGCACAGAAGCTAAAGCCCCATGGCAGTGGAACAGATGGAAGAGTCTTCAGAACAGAGAAGGACAGTGAGGAGAGCGCAAGGCAGGCCAGAGGAGCTCTGTCCTAGCAAGGGAACTGCGCAGCTGCCTTACTTTTGATCATGTTCACATCGTTGGCCCCGTCCCCGATGGCCAGGGTGACAGCTTTCTTGTACTTCTTCACCAGCTCCACCACCATGGCCTTCTGCTTGGGCGTCACGCGGCAGCAGATCACAGCCCTGCACTCGCAGGCCAGGTCCACAAAGTTCTTCTGCTGCTGCTCCTTGTAGGCCTCAGCCCTCCTCATCTTCTCAGACTCCCTTTTCTTCTCTTCTGCTGTTCTAGGGAATTTCAGCTTCAGTTTCTTTTTCTTCTTTTTCTTCTCCAGCAGGATTTCGTTCTGTGCAACAAAAACGTGTTCTGTTCCCTTGCCACCATTTCCCATCCCGCTCCAGGTACTGTCTAACACCACACCTGGGGTCAGTGTGCTCCCAGCACCAGTTCTGACATTTCAATGAATGGACAGAGGAACAGAGTCCTTGGTGAGGGACACTGTGGCCTGGTGGTGCCCCCAAAACCCAAACACCCAGCACAGCTTCTGTACATACCAGCCAGGAGCCGGTGATGATCAGAGCCCGATTTTTGCTGCCCTGGAAGAAGGGCTCGTTCATCCCGAGAGAGGAATGTGTACTGGATCCAGCTCCGTTCCTCTGCTTTTCCAGTCTATTTTGGAGGAGAGCACTGGAAAGAGAGGAGGAGATTATTACAGGAGAATCAAGGATAAACTTGAAGCTAGGTCAGTCCCAGACTGAAAATCCTGGAACAGAAATCCTCTGTGTTTTCCCTTGCCTGGTGTCCTCTCCATAGCAGATGACCGTTTCCTCTGTCAGGAGTTCACAGGAAAATCCAATATTTTCAGCAGTTTCTACAAAAAATAATGAAGAGAGGGAAGTATTTACTGAAAGTTGTCATGAGTATCTGTTGGGAGCAGCCAGGAGCACCTGAAGTGCCCTTAGTAATTTTTGGTTTGTTTCAGTATGAGAATTCCCTTTCAATACCACAGTGTGGATGAACAGGGAAAAATCCTCCTATTTTTAGCTCTCTGGTGGTAAGCAAACCCACCTTTTTTGTCACCTGTAAGCACCCAGATTTTGATGTCTGCTTTGGAGAGTCTGGAGATCGTTTCTGGAACTCCATCCTGTAGTTTATCCTCAATAGCTGTCGCACCAAGCAGCTGGAAGGGATTTGAAATGCAGGTGTTTAGTGGGATAAAAAGGTGTGTTTCATTTAGTAGAAGAATAGAAGTACACTAAAAATGCACATCATCTTACAATCAAGTTATTTTCTATCTCCTCATACACTTTGTCCAGAGCTTCATCTCGGTTACTTGTAGCTAAACTCGCCTCCATAAACTTTTTATTCCACGCTTCAAATTCATCCTGACTTATGTCTCTGTAGCACAGGCAGAGTGTCCTGAGAGTCTCACTTGCAAAGACCTGAAAAGTCACAAAACCCACACATTATCCACAAAAGAAAACTCTCCACTTGCAATCCAATAACACGAGAGTTAAGACCAAGAGCATTTGGTAAGCTGGATGAAACAAGTGCCACTTGCAGAACCAGCTGCAGGTCTGCATTGTGTTAATAGCTTAGGAAAAGGAAACCGTAACATTATTAACAGAAATTAACAATTTTTCATTTAAGAAGGGCAAATAAGATGCAAACATACATCGAGGGCTTCTTCTGTGGCTTGTCTCTTTGGGTTCCTGGGGTGCAGCCGCTGGTAAATGACCGTATCAGCCCCTTTGCAGTACAGCCTGATGATCCCGCTGGGCTCTCTCACTGTGCAGGGCAGGGGAGGTGGCACAGAGGTTAGAGCACACTCACACAGAGCAATGGTTTCAGACAGGACTTTTCAGCTCTGCTAAGCACCAGCACTAGGAGATCACGTTTGCTCCTCACAGGCTGTCCCACAGCTGTCAGTCCTCGTCCCCAGCTTCCCCGCACGCACCTTTTCGGCCCTGTGCTCTGGAGGCTCAGCCAGCTTACCGATGACAGACATGCGCTTCCTGTCGCTGTTGAAGTCCAGGATCGCCAGGACGTCGTAGGTCCTTTGCACCCCCATCTCACTGATGGTGATGGTGTTCTGTGTCCGCGACAGGAACACGTAGCCGAAGTTCCTGGCGGCCGTCACCAGGGCCCCCTCGTCCGGGGACGCTGCCTGGTAATTGAGCTGACCTGCAGCATGGGAGCAGAGAAAGCCAGGATACACCTGAGGATACACCTGAGGATACCCCTGAGGATACCCCTGAGGATACCCCTGGACACTGCTGCAGCACCCGACAGCAGGGCACACACACCACAGGGACTAGGGACCCCCTTTTGTTGGGTTATCCGAACGGGAGCAGTCGCTCAACCCACTTCCCTCCAGGTAGCAAAGCAAAAACTCCTTTGCCTCAGTATCTTGATTTCCCAACATAGTCATTTAAGCATTTTCAAAAGAAGCTCCAAAGGACAAATTCTTGGCCACAGATGCCAATACAGCGAGTGGAAACAACCCCAAAACATTAGGAAGGGCAAGGGAAGGACGGGACACTGCAAGGAAAGGACGGGACACTCTGGTTTCACAGAGATCTACAAAGATGGGAGTACAGCAACGTTACTTTTCAGTGTTTTAATTGATTCTTCCAACCTTATGTTTCACATCCATGAATTCAATAGCTGATCACCTCTACACTGAGTTTTGTTTCATTTAAAAGAGCTCCCAACACTCCTCCTCACCTATGGGATCAGCATTAGCTTTGGACCTCCCGTATGGATTTGAGTTATTGTTTCCCCCTGTACAAGATAAAAAACCCACAAAACCCCACACTCACCATCAGAAGTGTCAGCCATGACTGTGTGGCAAATGGCAAGCAGAAAAAAGAACTTCTCAATTTCCATCTCCTTTCCAGACTTTATTTGCTGTATCAGATAATGATCATAGAATAAGAACTTTCCGTCTGCGTACATGTTCCAGCTGAAATCCACCTGCTGCTCAGAAAACGGGGAGAGAGAGCCTGAGTTACCTGGAGCACCGTTGGTTTGTGCCCACCTACACCTCCCCCAGACCGTGGGTGGGCTCAGCCTACCTCCGGGTGGCTCTGGAGCTGCCCCACTCCATCCCGGCTGTCTCCTGCAAGGCAAGGACCAGCACTCAGAAGGACAGGGCAGAACCACATGCTTCCAGCCTTCACAAAGTCAGAATGCCTGGAGTGTGCACTGCACCAGGAACGGAGGTAACCGGCAGCAAAAGGACAAACTGCTCCTCTCACTGAATGGCCTTGTTTGTTTACAGATTTTGTCCCCAAAACATTTCTAGTGAAAGTAAATCAGTCTGTAAATTACCTACTTCCGACTGCTGCTGGGAAGTTCACAATCACTCTGTCACTCCCTCTTTGTGAATGGGAAACCAGTGGGCAAACCCCAACAGCTCAACCCTACTGGAGCTTTGCTCAGTGCCAGGGCTGAACTGTGGAAGTTCAGTCAGAACTAAGGTGAGTTCTATGCTCCTCACTTCCCACAGGCATTAAAATCCCTCCTCCTCCACACAGGCTGTGCACAGACTCACCGTATCTTTGGCCATTTATGCAGCACTTCTTGAAGGTCATGATGTTCTCTGTCAGTGTCCCTGTCTTGTCAGAGAAGATGTACTGGATCTGCCCCAGCTGCTCGTTCAGCGTGGTGGTCCTGGCCTTGGCAGCCGTGTCCTTCTCGGAGTAGTACATCTGCAGGTCCCAGTTGATGAAGTAGCTCTGCCCAAAGCGAATCACTTCCACGCTAAATGAAAGGCAAGGAATGCTCTCACTCCCAGCTGCACTCACCTTTCCAAACTATGACATCTTGCCAGGTATTCCCCTACCTCACGTAGAGGGAAATGGGAACCATGGTGTTGAGGATAATGATGTAGCCCCAGAAGTTGAGGAAGCCCCGATAGGGAGGGCTGAAGTCCTGCGCGTCGTACAGGTACCACGAGGAGTTGCCAATCTGCTGCTCCCAGTAGGTGTGTCCGATGGCCAGCCCAGCTGACAGCAGGATGAGCACCACGATGATCTGCAGGGCACAGAGGGGTCTGTGACACTCCAGAAACATTCGCTCCACTTAAATCCCAAGTCCTCACATTCAAAACAGGACGTGGCAGGTATTGTGAGAACAAAGCGAGCAAACCTTTCCCACAAAGGCACCTTTTTGGGTTTCCTCCTACTTCACTCCAACTCAGCAGGACAAAACAACTGCAGGCATACTTAGTGCACCCACACAAAAAACCTGCCTAACTTCACTTCCACTATTCACTTGAAAACAAACTCAGCCATCTGAATTTTGAAGGAAAAGGCTTACAGTATAAACCATGTAGTTCATAAGGGAGTCAATTTTTGTCCTTTTAAATCTTGTCTTTCCACTATTCTTCATTATTTTTGTGTCAGCACCTGAAAATAGAGAAAAACATTTTCAAGGGAACGATATACAAAGGAACAGGTGCCTGTGTTACTGGGACAGAAAGCACAGCTGCTTTCTCGAGGATGAAGATGCCTTTGCACTGTATGGGTGTGTTTTTAGTGGGCAAACATTACACACCTGCAAACACAACCATTCCGTGGCAGAAGTCTGTGTTCCTGATCTTACATCCACGCAATAAAACCTTATCAGCATCCAGGGGATACCTTGAGTTCTTCCAGAATAATGTTCCTGTAAACTTATCCAGTCGGTTATTGGGTTCTTCACATTCAATCAGACCTACAAAAACCGGAGGAGAACGTGTTTAACACACGAGTCAATCAGAACACACTGATCTGTACCACCACAGGAGGAGCTTTGCTTTGCTTTTACTGACTTGTAAACCATCAACATATTGGTAGTGTAAAGGAGAGAGCTGTACCAACCATCAAAATCTGCCAGTGCACGTTCTTCCTGGAGGTGTCTGTGTGTCACCTCAAGGGCCATTTTGAATTTTAAGTTGGTCTCACTAAGAAAAAAGGATTAAAAGTTGATTTTATTAAAATCATGGATGTGGGAAAGAATTTGAACAACATTAAATGAACGGAATCAATATGCCACAGGTACCACTGCTTCTCTGGGCAACCTATGCAAAGGGCCAGGAATCAATCCATGTCCTCCCCCTTTCTCCCTCTGCCACATTCTCCAACACTTCTGACATCTGTGAACCCTCACCGATTTGTAATGACCCCTGAGTGGTGGGAACCAAAGCTGGACACAGTGGCCCAGGTGTGGCTGAACAGGTGGAGTCTGACACACACTCCTTGCTCTTACCAGCCAGCCAGAATTAACACCAAGGCACCCTTGAGCAGAGCCTTACCCATCCAGTTCAGCTGTCTCTACGTAGCACAGACTGTTTGGTTCTGAGCTGGACAGCAGCAAAATATCAGCCTAGAGAACCAACAAATAAACATCAAACAAAACCAGTTCAAGAGTCACGGGGAGCTCTCTAGGAACATGAAACAAATGTATCTGAAGCACTTACAGGAACGAAAGCATTTTTCTTCAGACGAATGATATCACCAACTTTAATATCTTTCCATTTTGTGTTTTTGAACCTAATATCAAGACAGTTTAATAATTATTACTCTTTAATCTAGAACACTGTGCACTCTATAGATCTTGCAATACTGAACTGCCCTTAGGAGGAGAACATGACCTCTTGGGATGATGTGGGGTTGCTTTTTGGACACTGCAATTTAGTTGACTTAGGACTCAACCTACCTCTTCTCTTCCCACTTCACCTAGATGTGAATTCCTGCCCTTCTCTCCAAAGGAGATGCTCTTGGCACAGATTCAGTGCCAGAGAATTAAAGCTAAATTACTCCTTCGGGCAGTTCTCTTCCAGTTTCAATTATGTTTCCACACAAATGCTAGAGAACAGAGTGCTGAACCTTTCCTATCACCTACAGCTTCAGACCTGTGAGGCAACAATCATGACTTACAGGGCTCAGAAGGGAACATACAAACCTTCCATCCTTGATGACATCACATGTCCTGTTATTGACCTCGTTGTCCATCCTGTGACGAGCCTGAAACCAGAACAGCGAATGTGCTCCCTGCTGTGTGTCTCAACAGGAGAAATGAGCTGCACTGGGGATTTTTGCTTTTTATATGGACAAAACATGGTTCTTACAATGTCATCCGCCAGGTCTTTGATTGCAGTTATTCCCAGCACAAAGAGCAGAGGCACCAGTGTTGTGTACCACGACAGGGTAGTTATCTGGGGAATTGACTGCAAAACACCAGTAAAGTCAGCTCAGTACAGGATCATCAATCAAGCTCCTTTCAGAGGCATTTGACCCGGATCTGACTACAACATGAGAAAGACCAGCACATCAGAGAGAATTTTAAGTCAGGCTGTGGAAATTTACAAAACTCTCCAGGAAGAGTTTGGCTGTGCTGCCCTAGCTCAGCAGCAGCTCCCCAAATTCAGCTGCTAGAGTTTGTCCTGGATGTCTGTTACGCTGGGATTGATCTCTGTGGCAGCTCAGATAGTGCCTGCAAATCCCTGACAGGACAGCACTGAGTTGTGTCATAAATATTACACAGAATTCCCATAACAGTTAATATTCTCTCTTTCTTACCTGCAGAATGAGAAGAACCAGGAAATAGAAATTGGCTGCTCTCTTGAACTGTTCAAACAGATTCAGTGGTAAGAAAGTGATGGGGTTGTACTTGTATGTCTTAATCGCATTTCCCTGTGGGAGAGACCCAAATGTCAGTCACAGGGCAGAGTCTTCTTCCATCACAAATGTACAGTGCACATCTTTAGGTAAAGGAACTGCGTGACAGTTTGGACTGAGGGCACCTTAAGCATATCTCTCTAGCTTCATTTTCCATTCGCAAACCCCAGTCATCCTTCTCCCCCTCCTGGAAAACCTAACCGAGTGTGAATAGTGGCTCTTACACCACTCACCAGCGGCACCAGAGATGTCAGGAGATTGAGGAAGCATTCGCCTGACAATTAGCACCTCGTTGAGATAAGACAACTTACAGCGTATTTGCTCTTTTTGAAGCACAGAAAGATGGTCCTCTTAAAGCTGGGCTGGTCGTAGAAGCGTTGATCGTTGGCTTTCACTTGCCAGCCGCAGTCTGGAAGAGACAAGGCAAAATGGGTCAAACCTTGTTACAAACATCAGGGAACGAATCAGTGGCTTTCAGGCTTTCTCTCAAATCTGTGTTTTGAAGGCACCTTCGATTGAAGCAAGGCAAAGAAAAGCTTTTCAAGATGTTTCCAGGCTGTTTGTCCTTATTAACAATTCAGGTATCATCGGAGGCAGGAAGAAGTGTTGCTTAACAATTTGAAAGTTCTGTGGGAAACTGAAACCTGCAGAGTGACACTGATCCATGCTAAGTCCCCCTCTCTCCCCTCTTTTGGTTCGCCTCAGTGACACCTGTGAAGCACTAAGCACTCCAAACCAGGTTCTGCCTTTCTAGAGATGAAAAGATCAGGTCTCTTTGTGAAAGCAATGGTTTGATAGAACCACACTGTGCCACAGGCTGCATTTACAGCCAAAAACGGGACAAACCTGAAGTGCCCATTTTATTTCTTTAGTTTTGTTCGATTGCATGAAAACTCGGGAACAGAAATGGCATTTGCCAAGTAACTTCGCATGGAAACTCGGGAATAGAAATGGCATTTGCCAAGTAACTTTCCAAGCCCCCTTGGACAGGACAGCCCTTTCCCTCCCAGACCCCTCAGGTCCCTTTCCTGCGGGAACAGAAATTTGCCAAGTAACTTCGCATGGAAACTCGGGAATAGAAATGGCATTTGCCAAGTAACTTTCCAAGCCCCCTTGGACAGGACAGCCCTTTCCCTCCCAGACCCCTCAGGTCCCTTTCCTGCCCAGCTCCGGTCTCCATCCGCAGGTTTCCCAGCCGGCGCCAGGGAGCTCTGCCTGCTCCTGCCCTGCAGGATGTCGCAATGCAGCCTCCCTGAGTCACCGGCCAAGCATCTCTCCCTCTCCTCCAGCCCACAGTGACTGTCCTTGACGATGCTCTTCCTGCTTTCATGGGACTCTCCTCACCCGGGGTGAAACTCCCTGAGGCAGAGGCGTGGGGACTGGCACTGCCGTGAGCACCTGTGCAGGTGCTCCTGGGTCTGACTGATAAGGCTGAATTTGGATAAAGACCCAAGCTCAAGCACAGAGCCTTTTTTTGTTCCACCCACCATACTACAAGTCCTGGACTGACATATCTGCATCTTCCCTGTGACTACACAACTTTGATTTCCAGCATGTTAGTTACAAGCCCCAAGGATAGGGAAATACTTATCCTGGAGGATCAGGTTTTGGGTTAAAAGATTATAAACATTGCCAAAGAGCACGAAAGAAAGCTGTTAAAGTTCGTCAGAATTATAGGACTGGAGCAAATTGTAAACAAGTCAACAAGAACATTTCTTCACCACATTCCACAGCCCCTGGGAACCTGGCAAATGAGGTCTGAAATAAAACCTCAGGAAGAAAGCTCCTCAAAATTAAACTGAGGTACTAATACCTAATATTTGGGAAGCTGCATCATCTTTAAAGGGCATCGTCATGTAAAAAACCCAAAACTAAACGTGTGGTAGGTGCTCATAAAATGAAAACAGGTAACAGGTGGTTATAAAATCCACAGCCCCTGGGAACCTGGCAAATGAGGTCTGAAATAAAACCTCAGGAAGAAAGCTCCTCAAAATTAAACTGAGGTACTAATACCTAATATTTGGGAAGCTGCATCATCTTTAAAGGGCATCGTCATGTAAAAAACCCAAAACTAAACGTGTGGTAGGTGCTCATAAAATGAAAACAGGTAACAGGTGGTTATAAAATGAGAGGAGATGTAAAAGGAAAACAGGTAACAGGTGGTTATAAAATGAGAGGTGATCCACCGTTCCCACAAACAGGAAGAAATCTGTTTAAATCAAACAGGCCTTGGTTAAATTAAAAGTGCTCACACTGCAGCACTGACAAAAAGAAGACTTAGGGGAGGTACAGATGTTCCTTGGGCAGAGCTTCAGAACAGTATGTCAGAAAGGTTCCTCCCACTGGTGTTCCTAGGCTGGCAGCAGCCACAGGCTGCACCTGACGGGTTCCTCTGGACTCCTCCTCCTCACCTTTTACCTTTCAGGAAACTCCTGAGGTACAAAACAAGCAGTCAGGTGGAAATCTGCTCTGTGCAAGCCCTAGAAAGCAGAATTCCAGGCAAACCACTGACTGAACAGAGCACAAGTTCAGGCTGTTGCCCGTTTCCACAGGATGGGGAACACAAGCATCTGAAGGTCTGTCTGAGCAGCTCCCAGAGCCCGTGCACATCCAGGGCCTGCCTTCATTAAGAGGAGGTCACGGCACAGCTCGTTAGCTTTACGCAACGACCAGTGGCACAGGGCTTTGGCTGCAGACCGGAATGAGGCTGAGTTTCACTCTGACATCTGTTACACTGAATTGCCTCTATTACTCCTCCAGAGTGAGATAAGCCACTCCGAATCCTCGGAAGTCAAAGGATCCCCGAGGCTCAGCCCCTGCCCTCAGCATCACGTGTCTGTTTACCTTTCCTCGCAGGCTCTCGGCTCTCCGCGCCGTCCCTGCGGCTCTGCCGTGGCCCCTGCCCGGCCCCAGGCTGACGACTGTCCAGCTCGTCCTCCGTCTCGTCGTCGCTGTACGGCACCACCTCATCGTTGGGCCGAGAATCCTCGTCCAGGGTGGTCTCCGAGTCCCGTTCCGAGATCATGCTGCTACACCCTGCCAGCATTGCGTGTAAGTCAGCGAACAAGTGCTGCAAACCACGTCTCTAATTTTACTGTCAGTGCTGCTCCCCAAACCCCACGTCTGAAAGCAGTGACCCCGGCACAGCGCAGGGCTCAGGCTCGGTTTTCCAGCACACACCTGTCAGAGGGCAGTTACTGTCCCAGCCAGTCCTTTGTTCCCACTCTGTCTGTGTAATTACACATGCTCACGCAAGAGCCCGAGGAACACCCTGTGCTCCTGACACAGCACACCTCCAGTGGGACACAGCACACCTCCAGTGGGACACAGCCACTGGGGAGCCCACAGCCCACACGTGTCTCCCAGTGGCCACTACATCACCCCCTCTGGAGCCACAGGAGCTGGACCCTGCTTGGCCACAGTGGGGCAAGAACGGGGCACCAAGCACCAGGACAGCCATCCAGGGCTCGGGTCACATTGCTGGTGCTCCTGCCCAGCCTCACCCAAACCAGCCTCACTTCCTCCCCTCCCCACGGGCTGAATGTCAGTGTTTGTCACTGCGAGGTCCAAACACCCAAGGACACCACGGAACACTTCTGGGATCAGCCCACATGTCTGAGCTGCACTGGAGGAGGGTCAGTCTCCAGCTGAGCTGTGGCCATGCCCATGTTCCCTTCAGCTCTGCCTCGACTCTGGACCTCTCTGGCCACGGCTGGGCCTGATCCTAACCCTGAATCAGCCTCCCAGCTTGCCCTGGACCTGCCTCACCCCCTGGCATTGCCTTTGCTAACAAACTCAGCAATCAGCAGGGCCAACACCAAACCCTGTAACATCCACCTCAGCTTCTGCTTTTGCACAGCTGAATGGTCTCCTCTCCTTAATATCTCCTATAAGAGAGAGATAAATATTCCATGAGCAGTTAATCTGCTGCTCCAGTGACAGGGCTGTTGGCAGGGAGCCCAAGGCATGCCACGCTCCAAGCCCCAGCACACAGACTGCCAGTTCATAAAATACCCAAACCTGCCAGTTTGGTTTAATAGGAGCTAACACAACTTCTCCCCAGACCCACCCAAGCCATCAGAGGCTGCTTTGTGATGGAATTGGCCAGGAATATGACAGCTGGTCACTAACACATATGTGGAACCTGAAACTCTTGTGAAAATATCGTTTGTTTTCCTAAATAGCCTTGGAGTTAGGGAATACACTTCAAGATGCTGGAGATGCAGGCTCCAGCTCAGGCCTCTGAAACCTCACTGAGGTATTTTGGTTTATTTCTCCTCTTTTTGCTGCTTTTGTTCTTTCTGCCCTGCTGGCACCTCATGTGGGCACTACTGGAGGAGAACAGCTGAAGATCCTCACAGGCACAGTCCCCAGAGCACTTAATGCCACACAAACAAAACAAGCTCACAGCCCTGGCACACAGAGATTCAGCCGTTAGCCTATTAATCTTTACTGATTAACTGCTTAATGATTAATGAACTAATTAATCATGCAAAGGGTTAGATGAGATGTCCAAAACACACTGCTTTTGTTCTCCATTACAAACGTGTGGCTAAAAGGAAATTCCTACAGTGCCAGCAGCAGCCTGCGATGCCAGCTGGGAACGGACTGGGAACGGACGCCGGCGCAGTGGTCTGCTGGGGTAAGGTTAAATTAACTGTACTCGCTTTCCCTCCTCAAAGAGCTAAACTGCCAGCTGGAAAAGCTCGTTAGCAGAGGTCTCGTTAAGTGTCACCCTGCAGGCAGCACACCGCTCTGTGCCGCGGGCACTCCATTAGCATTCTGCAGGAGGCAGTGGAGCCGTGCCCAGCCTGGCTGGGAGCCTGCCCAGAGGCTCCCCTGTCCACAGAGAGGAGCCCTGGCACCCGGGGCAGGGGAGTCCCACAGGGACAGGGTGACTCATTGCTTTAGGGTTATGTTTCTTGACACCTGGTCTAAAAAAAGCAAAGGGCTGGCTGGGCCGGCAGGGCCATGTCAGAAGTTCAGAGGAAGGTGGAGGGTGATGCCGATGTGAAAGGGGAGATGGGAGGAACTGACAGCACGGAGCAGTGGAGATACCAACTGGTCCTGAGGTGGCAGAGAAGAGAGGAGAGCACACACCCACCAGCACATGGCTGCAGGCTGCACACAGCAGAAACCAAAGGTGGACAAACATGGTAAGAAAGAGGTGGTCACTGTTCTGAGGACTGTGAAAACACTTCACAGAGGGCCTGAGATGGAACAGCACAGTTGTTAGACACTCTGTGATAAAATACTCAGGGGAGACTTAAAATAGAAGGTTCTTGGTCGCAAGGTCCCTGTTTTCTAGTTTCTGCCTTGAAGACAGGGAGCTTCACCCCATTTCAGCTGAGGCACAAAGCAAACCCAACAGTTGAGCCTGGAGGAAGCATTAGGTCACACTGCCCGAGTCGGTGGGAAGCAACACCCAGTTCCCAGCTCTGGCAGTCTCCCAGCTTGGACAGTCCAGCTGATCCCACAGCACTGCTGATGGATGCAGAGGTGAAGGAGATGAAAACCTGTGGGATCCCCTGTGGGATCAGCTGATGGATGCAGAGGTGAAGGAGATGAAAACAGCACTAAGCACACGTTTAACTATACCTGCCCTAGTTTATTTACTAAAAGGGCAAATTCCACAGTGCTTCAGTCACTGGGGTTTTGTGTCTGCTCCTGCATCAGGAGGCTTCTTGCCCTGATTCCCATGGGGAATGACTTAAACCTTGTAAAAAACCACTTACTGCATTTGTCTGAAGGCAGTAAACAGTGACCAAAACAAATCTTACTCTAAATTCTCCCCTGGAGAGTCACTGCACATGACACTGCAGTCACAGGGAGTGTAACTTTAATGCTGCACATCAGCGTGGCCCTAAAACTTAACATCCAGAACAAGGGACATGTGTGGCAAGAGAATTAAAATGCTACTAAAGGTGTTATTTGTATTTATTATGGATATAAATACCACAGAAGCAGAACAAGCCTAACCATTTCATACCTGTCAGCCGTCACGACCCGTGCAGTTACAACCTGCGTGTTCACATTGTTCCACACAACCTCACACCTTCATGCAGTGCCAAGCACAACAACTGCTCAAACCCTGCCATGGACTGCTCTTTGAGAACACAGCACCGTCAATATTTTAAGTAAGAGTCATAAAGAAAACTCCAACAGTGCAAAAATCAACTCAGCAAGATCCTTCTGAACTACTTAGGTCTCTGGAGTTGAAATTGGACAGAAAGCTACTCCAAGGTGTTTTGCTGATTTAAAAACTTATTATAAAAGTACAGAAATGAAAAGCCTGATCCTCAGACATATCAGATTCATTTCTTTACTTTGTGTTACTGGAGAAACCAACTTTGCAAAACAAAATCTGCTCACAGGAGGGCTGAGTGTGCTCCCACAACTGCACTGGAAAACCATGTCTGGCATCAGCCTGTGGGGTGGGGGTTCCCCAGGCCCTTCTGGCAGATCCACAACTACTGCAATTACATTTTCCCCTAAGAGACAGAAGTGATTGTTCTGCCACCTTCAGCTGCAGCACACTGCTCACCTTGCCAGGAAGGGAGCCCGAGCTGAGAAGGGAGCACGGAACAGACAGCCTGGTGGGTAACAGCAACCAAACCGACACTTCAGGGCTGCAACCTCTACACCCAAAAGAGAAATCAGACCACGGAGCATGTGGATGGCTCCACCAAAGCACACACCTGTACTGAAGGGCCTTAAGTCCATGCCCCAGCTTATGTCCCAGAGGTTTCAAGGTGATTGTTCACACATGGGCACACGTTTAAGGAACAGCTCCAGCAGTGCTTGAGAACTGAAGTCTGGAATTGCAGAGACAGCCTGCGATCCACTCTTGGGTCCTGATCCACCTTCCAGCCCAACAGTCACCCAGCTGGTACCATGGGTTCAGTTAATGCTTCCCCAGCTCTCTGTCAGCCTCACAAAGCCCAGTCAGAGGCCAAGGCCTTCGAGGGCAGGATACCGTGTTCGTGTACCCCCTCCAGTGATCCCTGCCAAGTGCTTTCACAGGGTATCAGCCTGCATTAAAAACATGTTCATCAGCTAACCTTCCTGGAACCAGAGCTCCTACAGGGAAACAGGCAAATCATAAAACTGGACTTGTTTCCAAGAGATGAGACAGATCACCTGTTACTCAAAGCAGGTATGAAATGTTACTGGTAATGAGTGTTTGGACAGGCAGATAGAAGGATCTCCTGAACAACTCACACCTTCCAGCTCAACTTTCTGAGGTTTTAAGAGGAAAAGGAAACAGCAGGTACTCAAAATAGCGTGAATCAGCACAAATGGGCCAAGGAAATAACCTTCACTCCCCACACTGCTGAGCTTCAGGTAGACTGCCATGCAAATGACACGCTTTAAGCTGATCAATTTACATAGCTACTTCAGGCACAGCGGTTCCAGCCACCTCCTTGAATGACCACTTTAAAATAATTGGACACCCCAAAATTATGTCTTCAAGGGGGACGATTTCTCTCAGCCATTTGTTCTGAAGCACACTGGCTGCTGTATGCATCCTTTACAGGTAAAGCCCAGCTCTGGGAATGCCCTGGAGAAAGGCAGACTCAGGAGTTGAGGTACTGAGCAGCTGTGGCAGGAGCTCTTGCCCAGCCCAGGCAGTCTCCATCAAATACCATCAATGAAAACCGAGTCCCAAACTGAAACCTCAACTCCTCTAGGCCAACCGAGTGCACTTTAGGCTAAAAACCCAACACAGCTTGTGGTCCAGGAGGTATCATACATGGGGTGTGCCCTTGTTAGCAGCCTGAGCTCTCCTGATGGCAATGGGAAGCGGCAGGGCCCGGAGCTCGGTGCTGCAGACGGGCAGACACTGCCCGAGCACCGCGGACGATCCAGTTCCTGGCAGCTGACACGGAGGCACACCCAGCTCACCCCGAGCACTGCAGCTGGGGCAGCTCACAGCCAAACCTCTGCTCAGCAGGGCTGGGGAACCAGCAGAGCTCTGCTCGGCTGTCAGAGCTCCTGCAGCTCCACCATCCCACCTAGTCACGGCACTCCGGGTCAGCTTTCCTGGAATCAGTGTGCTCAAACCACCCCTGAGAGCAGAAACTAATCAAACCCAACTCCTGACCCCACACACCTTCCCTGCACTGTGACCCTGGAGAGAGTTCCCACTCTGAACCTGCCAACACACGCTCATGTGAGGTGACTCAGGTTTACCACCAAAAAGGTTAAAATGCAAGTGATTACAGTATCTACAGCTGCAGATAAAATGCTCGTGGTGAAGCTGTGCACCCACATGTCCCAGGACAGCACATGTCCGACCTTCACACAACAGAACCCCCAGCGATTCACACCTCTGGAGACACAAACTGGCCCTGCCACTGAGAAGTCCTCGGGGATCCAGTTCTGCAAGCAGCAGCTCTCAGGTGAGGCAGCCTGGCTGTATCACTGAGCACTGTACCAGCCCCTCATGCCACACGTGTGTGTGCATAAACACACACACAGTTTAAATACCAAGTATCTATTTTGATCACAACGAGACCTCATCTCACAGAAAACATTATTGAAATGACCATTTCAAGCCATTTGTGACCACACACTGTGCAGAGGCTACTTAGAGGTTAATGTGAGTAGCAGGAGTTCAGCTCGCTTTCCCAAGCATGGAAGCCATGCTTGTAATATCCACAGATCTTTCTTTTGCAAGGAAACAACTCCAGTCCCTCCCTGGATGCCATAATGACCCTAAATGGCATCAGCTCCTATATGGAGTTGTGAACTCGCCATCCTTGGAAGAGTTCAAGGCCAGGTGGGATGGGGCTTGGAGCTACCTGCTCTGGTGGAAGGTGTTGCTGCCCATGGCAGGGGGTGAGACAAGATGAGCTCTACAATCCCTTCCAATCCAACCCGTGATTCTATAATTGATTCTATTCTATATGATTCTACAATTCCCTGCACCATCAGGAGGCAAACACCACTGTAAAACTGCAACACTTTGGCACCACCAAGCTCTGTGGTAAAGTAAGATTACTTTATCCAAGAACTACCTATGCCAAACTCATCTGAAAGGAAGGGACAGTTCCTCCCCTGAACACACTGCAGGCCCAGCCAAGTGAACAGAGGCACTCAAACCCTCTGCAGAGAGGAAAGAGGTGCCAGTTTTGTACTGCTGAGAGATGCCCAAGAACAGTGTGGGGGATACAATGAAAGAGAAGTGGTCATTGTGTACTCCCCCATGTAGCTGCTTATTAGAGCTTTGAGATCACTACGTATGGAAATGACTATGAAGGACATTCCAATAGAATGAATTGATCCCTGTGAGCCAACAGGAGTTGACGCAAGGAAGAGATTAAGTAGGCACCAAGAATTTAACAGAAGATGATCCTAGCAGAGGCCCAGAGCCTAACAGGCACAGCTGCCTGTGGCTGCCCAAGGACGGTGGAAGATGGACCTTTGCAGAAACAGAATCATCATTTTATCCGTTATCTGCCCCAGGATTTCTCATTAACAGGTTGCAGAGGTCCCATCATTTAAAGTCCAAGGCAAGACATGCTATCTTAGCAGAAGATAAGAGGGTTCGTAACCTTTGCTCAAGCTGCAGGTTCCAGTGCACTCTGAAGGGGTTTCAACCTGCCTTTCAGAGGGTGTAACCTTGCTCTCAAGGTGCATGGTATACAGCAGCATTTCTTGGGTTTAACAGAGGAAAAAATCAGTACTTTTGTGCACATATAAACCACATTTTTGAGCTTTATGTAGATTTCTTTCCTGAGATACCAGCAGGTATTTTTAACTGGAAAAAATAAAGGTTACTTCCTGCTACCAGAGTTGGAGGTTACAGGAATAGACCTTTCCTGACAGCATCTACAATGAACACTGAAGCTTTTCCTGAACTGACCTTTATCCAACGTGTGACTGAGGCAGAGGCTGCATTACAGGTACTGGCACTGTCAGCACAGAGACACGGGTCACTCACAGAGAATCCCCTGTGTCCAGCTTCAGATCAGGCTCCATCTGCAAGGAAACAACAGAGAAAATGGTGTCTTGGCTGACTTCCACCTCATGTGTATGCAACAACAAAAAGAATTTCTCTAGGCAAATAGCGAAATTCATTTGCTTTGCAGACTTTCTTAACAAAAAGAGATATACCTGGCTAGTTCTCCAAACCCTTCCATGCTACTACTCCTCTCAGGCACAAGTCACACTGGCAGGTGGCTCTTTCCTTGATCTGTTTCCTGTTTGTCTTGGCTGACTTCCACCTCATGTGTATGCAACAACAAAAAGAATTTCTCTAGGCAAATAGCGAAATTCATTTGCTTTGCAGACTTTCTTAACAAAAAGAGATATACCTGGCTAGTTCTCCAAACCCTTCCATGCTACTACTCCTCTCAGGCACAAGTCACACTGGCAGGTGGCTCTTTCCTTGATCTGTTTCCTGTTTTGTTTATTAGCTGCTTTTGTTCTCCATCTCACTATGCATCACTGTATAGCATTTTGTAACCAAGACCATCCATGAACTTGCAGAAACTGCCCATCTCTACTGTCAAATGAAAACCATATTTCTAGTTTGTACAAGAACAGATGAGGAAACCCCAGCACGTGTTCCAGAGGGATTCTGTAAGTTTGCCAAACAGCAGAGGTGCAGCAGCAGAGCTCTGCCACAGAGCTCAGCCCCTCCAGAGCAGGGCTGAGAGCTCCTGCACCCTCAGTCTCTAATGAGAACCGTGTTCTTCACCCCTGACAAGCACAGAAACACAGAGAGGTTAAGTGATTTGCCCAAGGCCGCTCGGTAAGTCACTGACAGAGCCAGGGTTGGGTTTCAGAAGCTCCTGGCTAATATCCTGCATTCAATTATGACTGCACAAAGCATCTCGTTTAACAGAGGCCAGAGAAAGCAGATGGGGAAGCACATCAAAGCCCCTCAGAGTCAAATCAAAACCAATCAACCCCCTCCCCACGTTTGAGTGCAGGTAGCACCTCCTGCTCAGGCAGATGTGATTACCTCTGCCCTCAACAACAGTCGCGACAACAACTGAACGGGGGAGTAAGTTGTAGCTCATTTAAATAGCTTCAGAGCAACCTGAGCAAGAGGCTTGTGGAATTCACCAGCCCGAACTGCAAAGCAAGGGGCCAGAACGCCCCCAGGCTGGCCCACAGGGCAGAATTAAGTGAGAACAATTCAGAAGTTACCGAAGACAATCTCTGCAATACCTACGAGTTAACAGAGACGCTCACAGCCCTGGGACAGGTACAAAAGCAACAAGGGCTCTGGCATGACTGCCAGTCCCAGCAGAGCAGGAGCTGACAAGGAAAACCACAAAATGACCAAGTACCACTCAGCTCCCGAACCAGGCTTTGAGGAGAAAGACAAATAAAGCCCCAGAACTGCACAGGAAGCTGCGAGTAAACCTGAGCCGGAACAGACACTTACAGGGAGTGAGGGAGTGAGCAGCAGCCGCACAGATGGGGACTGCCCGAGGACCAGGACACCCAGCACAGCCATCCACCCCTGACGCCTCCCGAGGGAGATCAAACACCCCGTGCTGTTACTCATTACCAGAGCCATTCCCTGCCAGAGCTCCCTGAACAGTTTGGCCTCTTCGGTTTCAAACGGCTCCTGCTGACACCCGAGCCCGCGGTGAAATGCTCCATTAGCTGCTCCATTTAGCACAGCTCCATCGCCACTCCAAGGAAGGGATGCTATTTAAGCTATAGGGACGAAGCAGGAGGTAACAGGACCGAGAGCCGATTTTTTTGCGAGGTGAAAAATATCTCCTCACCTCCCAAGCAAGTCACTGACCTCACAAGTAACTTTTCCAGTATTTTCTGTTTCGGAATTACTGTTCCTCAATGCACACACCTATCGCTGCTCTGAGTGCCCCGAAGGCTATTTTCATCCTTTATAGATATGCGGGAA